>NC_028358.1:1812022-1930834 GCF_000741045.1 Vigna radiata var. radiata | reverse complement strand
TTTTTTTTTTACTAATATTTTTTTATTGATTGTCGGAATTGGTCTTTAACATAATTTTTTAGGAATGAAATTTGTTTAAATTTAAATTATAGAAAGTTTGTATTTTTTTATTTAAAAAAAAATATAATTAAATGGGATAATGAGCCAACCCGTTTACCCACCAACCTGTGGTGGGTCGGGCCGGGTTCAAGTTTTTCTGGCTCGCTAATAAATGAGCCGGGTTGGGTTGACTCACTAAGTGACCAACCCGTGGTGGGCCGGGCCGGGTTGAGCCGGGTTACCCGTTTTGACAGCTCTAATTTAAATGTTAAAAGAGGAAATAGTCGCGGCAGTTACTTTTTAAAACATAAAATAATTAAATAAAATTACTAAAATGTCAGATAGTTAAATATGTGATAAATCCTAATAATTTTTTTTTAAGTTTCATAAAGTATATGATTTAAATTTTTTACTATTTTAATAAAAATCACTTCAATTTTTAGAAATTACTTTAAGTTAAAGATAATTAAATAGAATTCCTAATAAATTTTTAAGATATTTCCAATTTTTGAAATCAAATAAATTTTTATCTTGAAAAAAAAAGTGTCGCTGATATTAATTTAAATTAAAGAAATGCATATTAAAGATATGATTAAAGGATGAAATATCCAATTCAGGTAATTAAATTGAAATTCACACCTAATCACATTACATCTTTAAACACCAAGAATCGAACCATTGAATGTAAAACCGTTTTACATATAAAATTTTAAGTTTATATATTAAATTTACAAAAGTTTAGATCTTTTCCTATAATAGATACACTTTTCAGGTCAATTTTTTCTTCTCTTAGAAAACACGTGTTTTACTCGAGTAAATACTATCACTAGTACAAAAACGTTGTTTAACGTCACCCATTAGACGTCGGTTTCGTGAAAAACCGACGTCTATTACTGCACTGTGGCATTATCGTAAATATATTGGAAAACTAGACATCAGTTTTACTGTTAGGCGACGTCTATGACATCATAGACGTCGCACCTGCCAACTATCCGACGTCCAATTGCCTGAGGTATGTGATAAGACAGTCAATTCGACGTCGGCTAGAAATGGCACCGACATTCAAGTCACTGACAGGAAATCAAACGTCAACCGGTTCAGCTTTAGACATCGCATAGACGTCAGATCCCCTGGAAACCCGACGTCGACTGGGCTACAATTAATGTTGTTCACCTAATTCTCAGGCGCTTAGACGTCAGATAGTCAAACGGCGACGTCTAAGGCCTGTCTGGAAGGCGGGAAGACAAAAATTCTTCAATTTAGACGTCGGCTGGGAGGGGCACCGACGTGAACTACCCTGACAGGAAATCAAACATCAATATTTTCAGCTTCTTTGACGTAGAATAGACGTCGAATTCCCTGAAACACCGACGTCGGTTTTTGGAGCAACTGACGCCCCATTTCATTTTAAATAGACCGCAGACTCTTATCGCCATTCAGTTTTTGATCGTGTCTTCATCTCTTCTCCTTTTTCTCTGCTTCTCCTCTTCTTTTACTCGCTTGCGCACCTCTACTTTTTATCTCTTGCGGCATTGCATTGTGGTTTCTCATAACGCCATTGTCTTCGTCCTCTCTTTTTTCTCTCTTGCATCCCAGGTGCGTGGTTTTTTTTTATGCTTTATCGTTTAAACTTTCTTTAGTTTTTTTATCGATTATCTTGTCATTCAACTGATTAAAATTTGGCTTTCTTTGTGTTGTGTTTTAGTGCAGTTTTAATCCTTTCTTTGGGTAACATAGTGTAACATTCTCCCTTTACTGGTTTCCTCACAAGAAGAGTGACGATCTTTTGAGTTTTCTATGGTTCTTGACCCAAAATGAAACTTGGGTCCTTGTCTAGTTCTCGTGTCACCGTAATTTTTTCTTTTGTGGTTGAATAATGGGAAGTAGTCATGGACCCAGGTTCGATTTTGGGTTGAAATGTCATAGAAGATTCAAAAGACGCAAGCTTTTTTTGTGGAGAAACTAGTGAGAGGAGAGTGTTGCACTATGCTATTGAAAGTCTGGATCAAAACTGCACTAAAACACAACGTCTTTGTTAGACGTCGGTTAGTGCATGGTCTGACGTCTATAAGGAACATAAACGTCGGTTAGTGTCATTTACAACTTCTATATATTCATGTTGACGTTGGTTTAAGCATAGGTGGACGTCTATATAGAGTAATTAGACGTCGGTGTGAGTATAAGCAGACGTCTATATAGACGTCGGTCGATATCATTAACTGACGTCTATATAGACGTCGGTTCGGAGGAATTGCGATTTCCCATAGACGTCACCCATATAGACGTCGGTTGTGAAAGTGACGTTAAAAGCCCAAATTAACCGACGTTAAATAGCGTTTCTACACTAGTGTATCAAAAGAATAATTTATTCTCATCATAAATTTTGAACATATAAAACCACATGTTTCATTCATAGAAGAATAATGAAATACACTAATGCAGAAAGGGCTTTAGACATATGTTATTTTTGGCTTTTATCACATTCCAAACCGACGTCTTTAAGGATGACGTTAATGAGACGTCAGATTCTGCAAGTCCAACGTAGCTATAAACGTCTGTTCAATGACAGGATCGACATCTATAAAGACGTCGAACATGGAACTAACCGACGTCTGAGGGTTGTTATAGACGTCAAACATGACACTACGCGACGTCTAACGACACTATAAAGACGTCAGACGTGGCAATAACCGACGTCTAAGGGTACTATAGACGTCGAACATGAAATTAATCGACGTCTACGAAGTGTTTGTTGTGTTTTAGTGCAGTTCTGCTCATGTCTTTGGGTAGCGTAGTAGCACCTCCTTCCTTTGCTAGTTTCTTCGTAAGAAAAAATTGCGTCTTTTGCATCTCTTATAGCATTTCAACCCAAAGACAAACCTGGGTCATTTCCTAGGTCCATTCCGACCGCCAAAGAAAAAGAATACTATGGGTGTCACCGTATTCTTTTTCTTTGACGGTGGGAATGGAACTAGGCAAGGACCCAGATTCGGCTTCAGGTTGAAATTCCATAAGAGATCCAAAAAACCGCAAACTTTTCTTATGAGGAAACTAGCAAAGGGAGAAGGTGCATTACGCTACCCAAAGACACAAGAAAAATTGCACTAAAACATAACGAAAAGTAATTTTAATCAGTTCAAACAAAACATAATACATCAAAGATTACTTTAATCGGATTAAAAGCAAGTTTAAACAATTCAAAAGAGATCAAACACACCTAAAAATGCAATGCAAAAGAGAGAAAATGTGAAGGAAGACGATAAAGTGCACGAAACTGCTGGTTCGCAATCACTGATTTAACAAGAAATGAGACGTCAGTTGCCCAGGAGACCGACATCTATAATGGAATATACGTCGGGGACCTCACTAATATGACGTCCATTCAATTTAAAAAATAATATTCGTGGTATATATAGACGTCAGGTGTAGTGGGGACCGACGTCTATAATCAAATATAAACGTCGGGATGACGTTATCTGATGTCTAGATGGCAGAAAGAAATGATTTTTCACATACCTACCAGACTATAGACGTCGGTCGGGAGGGTCATTGACGTCTATAATAGAATATAGACGTCAAGTGGCTTGATCATACATCTAGATGGCGGAAAAGAAATAACTTTTCACCTACCTGTCAGACTATAGACGTCGGTTAGGAGGGGCACTGACGTCTGCATGGCAGAAAGAAATGATTTTTCACCCCCCTGTCAGACATATAAACGTCAGTTAGGGGAGCCCCGACGTCTATATGGCATAAATTAATGGCTATTCACCTACCTGTCAGACATATAGACATCAGTTATAAAGGGTCCCAACGTCTACATGGCAGAAATTAATGACTATTCACCTACGTGTCAGACATATAGACGTCAGTTAGGAGATCCCTGACGTCTAAAATATTATAGACGTCGGAGCACCTCCTAACTAACGTCTATATGGCCAACTTATTTACAAAAATACCACCAGTCATTAATATACGTCGTGCTTACCACCAACCGACGTCTAAGGAGTCATGTTAAACAACATTTTTGCGTGATAATAAATTTGACAATGCAACCCAATGATAATTTACTCTTTCACTTTTTTTTTTTTTAAATTACTTACTCATTTTGATAATTTCTTTAAAATATTTATGTCCTTTTGTACAAAACTTTCTTTCATATACTATTATTCCATATAACACTATTTGAAAAATACTATAACATCATATCTTTCCATCAGATTTATCCTTATGCATGTTATTTCATAGTGATTTTTCTTTAATTGGAGTAAAGTTTTTCTTTTCTTTTTTTTGTATTCACTTATTTACTTAGAGATGATGGATAAAAGTTTATTATGTAGAAATTGAATTAATTTTTCTCATTGTTGAAATGATTAAAATGAGATGAAGTTTGACTATTTTATTATTTAAGCTTAAAAAGCTTATAAATAACAAGTAACTATTTAAACCTTTATTTAAAAAAAACAATTTTTCTAAAACAATTTCCTCTATACTCTTTCTAGATTTTTGAGTTAATAGTTCATGCTTTTCAATGTATGAACCTATAACAGTGAAGCTAACAAATAATGGAATAAATCAATTCAATTATAATTTTGTTCAAAGCAAGTTTTTATGTGAATTAAAGATTATTGGAGTTTTGTTAATAAACTTTTTATACTTGAATATTATTATAATACGATGAATGGTGAATTGAAATTTACTAGTATTCATTTTATATTAGAATATAAGGCTTTGAATGATAACTTGGATATATGAGTGTCTGACTTATTGACTCATTGTAATGAGGTCTGGGATGTAAAATTTAAAATATATGATGTAAATTTTGTATGATTTAAAAAAATATGATTGTAAATAAGTTAGAATATATAAGAATAAGAATATATTATGTTCTAATATACATGAATGAAATTTATGAAAATTGAAGTTATTATCCTAGTATCATGTATGAATCGCTGTTTGAATTTATGTATTAAGTATTGTAATTTATAATATAAATATTTAATCTTTCTAATGGTTTAAGTTATATAAAATAAAATAACATGTGATAAGAAGTTATATTTGATAAAAAGTTGTAGTGATACTATATTACCTTTTGTTGTGTAATGCGATATGATGTGACTTTAACAATGGTGTTTTAACATAATTAGATATATATGTGGTGTCAAATATAAAAGTCCAACAATAATAATTTCTTGCAAGAATATATAGGATAATTTGTATTGTATGTTTTTTTATTTAAAATTTTAGATATATATATATAATATGATAACTTTTAGAGTGTTATATATAAATTATTAGGGTAATATTTTAACTTTTCATAGTATTTAATTATTATATGATATGTTACCTTTCAATAATATAAAACAGTTAACTCAAAGTATATATGAAGTTATTACAAATTTTTAAATATAATTTGTAATAAAAAAATATATACAAAAATTTAGACTACTATGAGATATTATATTGAACAAAAAATGTGATAGGATCTTTACATTAATAAATGAAATCTGAAATCAAACATTTTATTTTACGTCTCAGCTTTACCTTTTTCTAGTACATGCTTACGAGAGACCTTCTCTTAAGTTCACATCATTAAAATGATTATTGCAAAAGAGAACAAGCACACAAAAACCAACGAAAACAAAAGGGTAAGCTAATATTATTAAAGAAATTCAAGTTATGTAATTATAATTCATCATACAAATTTTACTTTCAAACCAAAACAACCTAAGCATACATATACATATATATTATTGTAGAACTATGGCAGTTTGGGCACTTATGGTGGCCTCTACAGCTCTGTAAAGTCATTTCCAATTAGTTTCTTCCTATCACACACAAGGTTAGTTCGTCAACGCCTTAAGCCAAGGTAAAGTCCCTAGATCAGGACCTTTTGCTACTTTCACCACATGCATCACCTCTCTCTACCTAATAATGAGTGACCATTAGAGTGTTAGGATAATCTCCAAGACCGAGTTCCTACAATAATACATATACTTAGGCAACACCATGGAACCTTTCCACGAGGGTCGTGAAATTTCGTCCATCTACCATGGACATGATCAAGACAAAATCATCATATCATGTATGAAAATGAATCTAATACATTCACATTCAAATCACATTCCATGAGCATCATCAAACTAATAAGAATTAGACATAAAAATACGCTACCATTCACCTCAAATAGAGCACTTAAAAATACAACAACAACCAAAGACATGAAATAGGGCGCACTTAACGCCAGCTTATGACGCTCAGCACTACAGATCATGTGAGATCTCTTACTTAGCGAGCCTATCTTATTGCCCAATGCCCAAAGCTCTATGGAGTTTCAGTGCTCAATGCTCTAGAGCCCAATGACTCATTGTTTTGGTAGGTTGAGCGCCACATAGGGTTGTTCAACGCTATACCAGATGACAACAACTTCGAATTTGACTTGATCGCACCTAAGACCTATCTAAATGACCAAAATTAGTATCCTCGATCCTAGAATGGATTCACAAACATTTTTATACTCAAAAGAGGATACCATTTCAATCTTTGGCCAGAATTTAGTTGCACTAACTTGTACCAACACTCCAAAAGCTAACATATCATATTTGGCACATTACCAACCGTATTTCTGTCAATTAAGAGTTTAAATAAGTTTTAAAAAACCTAGAAGCAGACCTTAAACTTTAGGTTTTCCAATCCAATCCTTATCTCAAAATCTCGTATATCAAAACTCTCCTTTTAGACCAAAACTAACTTATAGCTCTACCTATTTGTTACTTCCCAATTCAACATCAAATTTTTGGTTAATTAAGGTCCTAGACAAGTTTTAAATGGCCTAAAACAGATCCTAATCATCAATTATCTCTCCAAAGTCATTTCCATAAATCCACCTATAAAACCCCAAATTAGACTTGTCTAGCAACACTCACTTTTTACTACTTTCAGTTCTACATCAAAGTTTCTTTTATCTAATTAAACTCCAATTAGCAACATCAAAGTCTAAACAATTATCAATTCACAAGCATACACAATAATATTCATCAGTAAGCAAACCCTCACTCATCAAGATATAAATATTACTAAAAAATCATCTCAATTCATAATAGATTCAACCAACCATCAATGTCATAATCTATCAAACATAAATGCATAGTTCTTTACACAAAATTAAAACAAATATTATATTCCCTTACATGTTTGAAGACCAACAACTCTATAGAACCTTTAGACAACTCCTACGTATCAAAGAATACCAACCGCACCTATAAACAAAAAAGTCATGATCAGGATTACACCATTAGAACCACTGATCAACAAAGATTCCTATAAAAGACTCAAAAAACACATGTAAAAACATTACAACTCGCATGCAAAAGAAACTAGACATATCAAAGAAAAAGAATAGAAACTAACCTATTCTTTTAGAGAATTGACTTGAAAATCTTATCATTGTAATCATTCAGACAATCTTTAATTTTTAAATAAATTAACACAGAAGAAAAACTCCTATAAAAAATAAAAGAACTTTAAAAAAATATTTCTAAAAAGAATTATATACTTTAAAATAATAAAATTCGTTTATAATAAAATTATTTACATTAAAACTATTTAATATTAAAATAATTAAATGTCATTATTCTAAAACTACTATCATTTTTAATATACCATATATTCTAAATCTTTACTCAAGAATATATTTCGTGTTTAAACTATTTCTTATAAACTAAGTTGAGTTCAAATCAAATATAATTAAAAAGAAAACATCTCGTTCAAATTTTAAGTTATTTAGAGGTTAAAGTAAATTTAACATCTAACTTAACATGAAAAAAATTGTCAAGTATAAGTTGTTGTGAAAATAATGGCACACGAACTTTTGTTTATTTGACTTTTTAACACATGTGAAATGACACTTTTGTCCCACCATAAGTCAATTGGTTATAGATGTTTTAGTATTTAGAATTAAACTTTTTATAACTTAAAAGCATCATTGAAATATTAAACATCTATACATACGTATATAAAATTGTTTTTCTATTTTATGTACACATTTGCTTTTAATTTTATCTTTTAAATATATTTTTTGAATTAAAATAATTATTTTTTATTTTATTCTTTAAATCACTGTTTCTTAATTATAATATACAAAATAAATAAAAACTATTTATAATAAAATTATAAAAATCATTTGTATTTACAATAAAGTTATAAAATTTATTTTTATGAATATGTTTTCAACAGAAGTTATATAGATGATGGTTGGTATTGAAAATTTTTCATTATTAAAACTCAAATCTTTATTATACATTAATTATTTTATTTAGAGTTTCTTATAAATAATTATTTTTTATATTTTAAAGTTTAATTAAGTTTCCAATTTATAATAAATTAAATTATTTTAAAATAATTTTTATTAATTTTATTTGTTTATTGCAATCCAAAATTTTATATTTTAATTAAGATTTTAGTGTTTAAATTTTCTGTTATTTTAGTTTTTTATTATCTTATTTTCTCTTCTTGGTTAATGTTTATATATGTTAATAAACATGAGATTTTTGGATTAATTCAAAATGGTATTAGAAAGAACAAGTAGTTTTTATTGCTTTAAAAACATGTTGAATAAGAAGATTCGTCGTACTCTTAATATATTTCATGTCATTATCTATAACAATCAAATAACTATTATTATTATTCAATATATTTTTAATAAAATTAATAAAATTTATTTATTATTTTATCTAACATTATTTTATATTAATTACAAAACTTATGTTCATAAAAAAAATATGAATAAGATAAGATGACAAAATATAAATAATATCATTCAAATACTGAAAAAGTTAAAAAGAAAATACTAATTGAAAAATATAAATATTTTGAACATTTCATAAAGTAAAAAACTATTAATAATATAATTAAAAATATCTAAATTTATAAGTGATTTAAAACTTAGTTAAGTTATATTTTTATATTAATACTCTTATATAATATTTTCATGTCAATTTTACACTATCCAGTTAATAATAGTTTAAAAAATGATTACCCAAAAATAAAATAAAAAAATTAAGTACATAAAAGAAATTATCCCTTCATTAATGATACAAATATTAATATATATTACATATATATAGTGATAGTGATGCCATTTATTCATATTTTAATAATAAATTTTATGATTAACTTTAATAGCCTGTTTGCTTGAGGGTATTACCCTGTAGCGAAGATTTGAGAGGATGGAATTCAGAGATGGCTTGTGTTCGCTTGAGGGTATTAGCGCTGATTTACCCTCAAATCCACTCTCAATTATCCACAAATCTACTCAAAAAAACAACAACAAAATTATCCTCAAATCCACTCAAATCAACTCAAATCATCCCCCAAATCATTAACATTTTAATAACAAATTTACAGTTAAAGTTTTACATTAATTAAAATTTTACATTAACAAAAAGGAGTTGAAGTCTATTCTAAATATACTATATGTTAACCAATCATAAGAGAAAATGGTTTTATTAAGTATATATTTGAATAACCACTCAATTAATTTTGACCTTTAAAACCTGATTAACAAATTATGAAAAAAAAATAATAGAAACAACTATTTATTGGTTTAAATATGAATTGTGAATTAAAATAATGATAAAATAATTGAATTTAATCCTAAAACTTTGTTAGAGAGTAGTTGAAGTGACAGAAAAACCATAAAAAGAAGAAAATAAAAATGGCAGCATCAGACATTATTGTAAGGCTGAGAAAGCCTGAAAAGTTCATAAGGTGTAGGGTCTTTTTCCCAAAACACGCATAATTGTTTTGGTAGACAAATCCACAAACCCACCAAACATCCAACAAGGTAAACTGTAACTGTCATCCTTTTCTTTCCCTTCGATTCTTCTTCATCACCTAATCACAATCTCTTGCATTCTCTGTTTTCTGATTTCAGGGTTTCATCCTCTGTTCTCTGGGCGTCTTTCCTCCGTTTCTTGGGCCCTTTTTCTTTTCTGGGCCTTTGCCTGTTCTCGATGGAGGTAATTAATTGAATCTTGCCATGTTTTGATCAAATTTCGCGTCTTTTTTTCACTTCGTGATTCCTTGTACAAAATCAGTTGTAAAGATTGGTGCTTTTTAATCTGGGGTTCTTTGGATTTGCCCCCTTTTGGTGATCCTTTTCTTTGATATGTTATTGGAAAATGTTTTTGTTTCTTTTTCTGTTCTTGGATTTTGTTGTGATCTCACCTGATTCTTTTACTTTTTATTTTGATAATTATGGAAGTTAATAAAATGTGCATGCATTTATTGCTGGGAAAACATGATCGAACATGTTCCGGAAGGATAGGTATTTGATAGTTGGGAGAGGGAAAACTGATGATTGTTTGAAGTTATTTGCTCAATCTGTGGAAGTCTTTTTCTCGAAGAATTCCTAAAGCTTATTTGGCTGCATAGGGCTGATTGAAACTGCGTTTATTTTCATGGTTGATATTAAAGATCAAGGTTTTAAATTGTTGTCGTGGTTTCATCGTGATTCTTTGACATTGAGGGAAATTGCAGACAAATTCAGCGGCATTTGCAGTTGTGACAAGCCCAGATACATAGATGTACTGGACAAAATTGCAATTGTGGCTGCAACATAAAGAACTTTAGGGTCTCGCTCTCAATTTTCACCAACATCAAGGATTGCGAGGAAATTGCATCAACCACAAAAATTAAAAACCTTGTTAATAATGTGTGTGATGTTTATGTTCTTGTTTTTGCTTTTAGTTTAAAAAGTATGTGCAAGGGAATTCTTTGGTAACTTTCTACTGTAAGGTTTTTATAATTTGTGCCGAGGGTTGTGGTTGCTACAATTCAGAGCGAGGGATTGTGCATTTGGCTCAAACTAGTTGAGTTTTGGTAAATCAGAATTAGGTTAGTATTATCACTGCATCATTTCCTTGTTTATCTATCCTTGGTTTTATAGATATTGGGGAGTAACCTGGATTTTATGTTTACTTATTGAGATTGTTTATAATGACTCAAATATTTCATCTTGACTCTGAGAACTCTGAAATATACAGGTTCCAGAAATGGGAGGCAAGACCGAAACCCATTTGACATCAGCAGCAGCCTTTGTGGAAGGGGGGATTCAAGAAGCATGTGATGATTCTTGTAGCATATGCCTTGAGAATTTTAGCAAAAGTGATCCTGCAACTGTAATGTGCAGCTTTTGTGATTTCTTTTATTATTTTCACAAATGAATTATAAGCAAGGATGTCTTTATTTGAAAAGCATTTGTTTTCTTATTTTCCCTGTCTTTCTTTCCAGGTCACTAATTGCAAGCATGACTTCCATCTGCAGTGCATTCTTGAATGGTACATTTTAATATTTTTCATGTGTTTTTCATAAAACGTAGCTGTTTAATTTAATTTTAAGCTCTATATTCTCATAGAGCAATATATTATACTTGTCATTTTGGTTCCTTAATATTAAAATCGCTTCTAGTTTTCAGCATTAACAAGTTCTCACTCATGAAAAGTTAGAACTCAGTCATTTGTATAAATTGTATTTCTTAAAGACCTGGGTGGGGGATGGGGCAAGGGGGCCAAAACTGGGCATGCCCACAAATGTGATCACGACAAGTTCTCTTTGCACTTGATTATATTGTCTATTTTGACTGGAAAATCAATGGACTACCCATTTTTCTAGTCTAAATCTTACTCACCTGTATGCTACAATTCAATCAGAATTGAACTGTTCCTGACGGCTGACATTATCTGGTGAATTGGTGTGGTGTACGAGCTTCTGTTCCATTGTCACATGATGACAGTTTGTGATGTTGCTACATCATCTCCAAATTGAATTTTTAAGTGATAAAGAGACTACCAAGGTATCCGAACTGTAGGCTAAGGCTTCTTGGTGTGAGGGTTGACATTTGGAAACAGAACAATAAATTTCATTGCTTAAGGTCACAAGGTGGTATCAATCGTGTTGTCATAAGAGCTTTAACTGATGCTGCAATATAGTAAATATATTCAATATATTTATGCTAGAAAAGACATTCCTTGAGAAGTTTGAAAAGATTTAATTATTCATCATCAATGTATGATTCAGAAATTTTCAGATGTGTTATATTTTAATTACTGAAGAATGCACCTATCTTTTCTCACTCATTTGGTGATATGAAAGTCTACATATCTTGGAAACAAATTGTGTTGACTCCAGTTGAATTTCTTAACTGTGAATTGCTTCAAATTTTAGTTCAATTATTGGTTCAGTTTTCAGAATATTGGTCTGACTATTAATCCCACAAATATTCTTACTACTTTTTCACACACATTCTAAAATTTGGGATGTCATGGATTTAAATTCTTTAGAATTTTCCATACAGTACAAATATCAGTAATTCCTATGCATTATGGTGTCAACCTTAGAGTTGGATATGTGGGATTTTGCCAAAACTTTAACCGTAAGTTTTAGCCAAAATGCTAAGCCCCAACAAAGTTTATAGCACTAGCAGCTGTAAATAAAACAAAATGCCCTATGTGTTGTTTGTATGCAGGTGTCAGAGAAGCTCTCAATGCCCTATGTGTTGGCAAGCTATCAGCTTGAAGGATGCTACCAGGTAGTTAAGGATTTTTCTTCCTGTGGCCTACTGTATATTTCATGATCATATTCTTACGACTCTATGAATTTCATGACAGTCAAGAACTGCTCGAGGCAGTAGAGCAGGAGAGGAGCTTGAGGGATATCCCATCCAGAAATGCTTCAATTTTTCATCTTTCGCAGCTTGAATTTCAGCAGGTCAGTGTGTCTGTGAATTTTCATTTTGTTGTCCTACGTCTTAACTGTTAGCAAATCTTGTTTCCACCATCTATACATGCTAGAAATTTTCTTACTTGTGCAGTTACCAATGCGTGATTCTGATATCGAAGAGCGAATCCTTCGACATTTAGCTGCTGCAGCATCAATGAGGAGAGCACACCATCTTGGCCGGAGGGAAAGTCAACGAACTAGGTCATCTGGTCATGGCAATGCACACTCCGTAGTGTACTCAACTCAGCCTAGAGCACCTCCATCAGCTACTGGAGCGGGTAGTGAACCAGCTGCAATTCCTGCAGGAAATCCATCTGCTCCTCTTATATTTGATGGAACACAGCAATCATCACCACAGCAGAGGCCCCTATTACAAACTCGGAGTTCTTCTTCTTTTACTTCTGGCTCTACAGTCGCAACAACAAATCTTCAAGGAGTTCACTCTAATGATGGGTAGTTAGACCTTAATATTTATTTTCTTGTGGTCATTATTGGTGTGTGTGATCATGTGAAGTTATACATTGTATATTTACGTGTTTGTAGAAGCTTTGCCTCTCATTCCTTGCCTGCAAGCCATGATGAACCAGAGCCATCAGAACAATCATTCTCAGATTCTCTCCTTTCCAAATTTAGTGCAGTATCCATGAGGTACAGTTTCACCAAAACCATGTGTATGCAAATTCTATATGTTGTTAGGTTGACTCATCCAATGATTTTTCTTATGGCAAAGATACAAAGAATCAATTTCAAAGGGCACAAGGGGATGGAAGGAGAGGCTGTTCTCTCCTAATTCTTCAGTGTCAGAACTTGGTTCTGAAGTTAGGAGAGAATTGAATGCCAAAATTGCTAGTGTGTCCCGATTGATTGAGCGCCTTGAAACAGCAAGAGAAAATAAGAGCGCTGCAGGCACTTCTGTATCAAATCATTCCAATGCAGAGACCAGCAACAACCAAAACAATGTGGAAGTTCACGAAGAGAACTCTTTTCCTGGCAGTAATACTTCTGCTACTTTTTCTGCCGCCCCAGATTCAAAGTGAGCTCTAGTTTACTTCTGTGCATGCATCTTTGCTCAGCATATCATGTTTGAAGGTGAGCCTTGATCTTAGTTTAGATTTTTTTTGCCTCACAACAGAATCAATGGAGATTTCATCCATTTGTTGACTAAGTTTTAGAGGCTAACAATTTCTGTCAAATATTTTACATAGTCCAGATTCTGTTCTAAGTTTGTTTAATTGTCTCTCTGCCAAGCCTTCAAAATACACTGATGTTAGTATATTAAAAGTTGATCAACCAATTAAAAATGATCATTACTATAACTTCAAGATAGTTTTTTGGCAGAAGTTAACTGGTTCATTCATGGTGGTTAATGATTGAAAGACAGTACTTTTTACACTAGTGGCTGTGTTTTTGTATGTATCAGATATCATTTCTCAAGTGTGAGTGTTTTTGTATTTTTTTCAGGCAAAACACTTGCTCAGATATGACATGGTGAGGAATATATGTTGATGGAAGTTATTGGCTTTGAGTAAGAAAATAGGATTTGAAGCAAAAGCTTATGCTTTTATGTAAATATATTATATGCGGGGAACTGTAGGAAGTAAGTGTTTAAGGTATAAACCAAGGGAGAGTGTTATGAGATTTCTCCAATCTTAGGTATATTACCATATATGTTCATAATATGTCCTTCAAATTACTTTTTGTTGTCAAGGGAAAAATAGATATCAAGATGGCAACCTGAATTCTTGGTGTTTCTGCTACTTTAAGCTAGAAGCTTTGTTTTGAAATTCACGTTGGTGAAAACTTCAACCTATCCTATTGTTATGAATTAAAAGTAAAATCTGGTGATTGCAGTGGCCATTCTGGAATGTTGACATTTATTACCTTTTATTTTAAATCTTTTGATCAACAAAATGCACTGCTTATTTTGTTTACTTTTTAAGTTTTGGTCAATATTAGTGTGTTTTTGGTCAATATTATTTCTTAATTTAATTAGTTTGTTTTCTTTGAAAAAAAGTTGTTTTAATTAATGTGAAACATGGTTTTTTTTTTTATTATTTACATAAATCGAACTTAGCAACACCTATCAAAGATAAACACTACAAAGACTTTTTTTTTTTGCTCATGCTAGTTGAGGTATTTCTTTTACAATAATAATAAGAATAGGATTAACATAAGTAAATTCTTTTAATTGGTGTTCATGTTATTTTTCAATTAATATTAAGTAAACATTTTATGATTATTTTGATTTAAATATGTTTTTGATCTTTTAATTTTAATTAAAAATTAGATAATTTTTTTTAATTTTAGTTTAATTTAGTTTTTTAATTTTAAAAATGTATAAATTTAATTTTTTTAATTAAATTTTGTTAAATTTATTTGATGTTTTAAATATTTATGATAATATTTATAATTAATAATATTAATTTAGTATTATTGTTATTGTTTTTTTTTTGAAATTATAATTTTTTTAAATTTGATTGGAGAAGTTTTTTAAATAACATTGTTTTAGTCAATGTTGAAAGAGAGATGTTAAAGGATTGATAAAAGAAACTAATTTTGTCCACTGTATGACAAAACATTTTGTTAACATATCTTAACAAATTTTAATTAAAACATCTTTAACATTTTTTAATAACATAATATACAAGCTATCGAGAATTTAAGTAATTTCAGCCTCGTTTAGTTTTCGATTTATGTTATAACTTTCTTCACCAATAATAGTGTTCTAATGAATTTAGATAACATTTTAAAATGAATTAAGATAAATTATACTTTAATTAATGAAAAGACATTTTTAGTTAACAAACTTAATTTCCATTTTATACTTTCATATCAATGAATTAGTTCTCAAATAATAGAAAACAATTAAATTCTGTTTTTCTTTAACTTCATCGCAATAAAAAATCATGTAAACGAATAATGAATAACTTCAAATATTTATAAAAGTTACAAAGTATATTTACAAATGTTGTCAGTCTTTTAGGTGACAACATTGTTTTGAAGTTACCCATGAAATCATTAACTAAGCTCCGATTCCTGAATCCCCTTCTCCACTCACGATCTCACGTTTTGAATCTTTCCAACACTGCAAAACTTTCATACCCTCGGAGAGAAACAAAGCAACAACTTTCCAACACCAACATTCCTTCAGATATTGATGCTTCTCGTGCACTTTTCAATGAGATCACCCAGATTCTAGGTGCAGAAACCGTGTTCCCAGATCAATCACCATCTGGGTTTTTGTTTCCTTTAGAAACTCCCCACTTTGAAGTTGGTTCCGTGGACCAATCAGCTTGCACCAAAGGTGTTTGTCAAAATTCCTCACAGAATGTTGGCTCTTTGGAAGATGCTCAGGTGGGAAATATGGGTAAGGAAGATCTAAGCCGGATAGTGGATGAGATTACTGAAATCGTTAGAGGGGAAAAGAGTTCCACTTCTATGGAGGAGAGGTTAGAGAATCTAAGTTATGGGTTGAACAGTGAGGTTTTTGACATGGTGTTGAAGAGGTGCTTCACGGTACCACTGCTGGCTTTGAGGGTTTTCAATTGGCTGAAGCTCAAGGATGGGTATTGTCACACGACGCAGACATATAATACCATGTTGTACATTGCTGGAGAAGCTAAGGAATTTGGGTTGGTGAAGAGACTGGTGGAAGAAATGGATGAGTGTGGAATCCAAAAGGATGTTAAGACGTGGACCATTCTTATCACACACTATGGTAAGGCAAGGAAAATTAGTGAAGCATTGTTGGCCTTTGAAAATATGAAAAGGTGTGATTGTGAACCGGATGCTGTTTCATATAGCGCAATTATCTGTTCACTTTGCAGTGCTGAGAAGGGAGACATTGCTATGGAGTTCTATACTGACATGGTCAGGAAGGATATGGTGTGTGATGTGAGGTTGTATGAGACAATCATGAAGTGCATGGCAAGATCGGGAGACGTGGCAGCTGTTAGATTACTTGGAAATGACATGATACGGTTGTCTGTGATGCCAGAAAACCGTGTCCATAGCTGTATGCTGAAGAACTTTTGCATTTCTGGGAGGATTGAAGAGGCTTTGGAATTGGTTCGGGACCTCAAAAGTAAAGATTTAGATCTTGAACCTGAAAATTATGAGAACTTGGTTAGAGGACTGTTTAAGGCAGATAGGATCACAGATGCTTTACATATTGTTGAAATTATGAAGAGAAGAGATATGGTTGATGAGAAGATCCATGGGATTATCATAAATGGGTATTTAGGGAGAAATGATGTTGACAGGGCGCTTAAAGTATTTCAAAGTATGAAAGAGTCTGGTTGTGTGCCTATTATTTCCACATATACCGAACTGATTCAACATCTCTTTAGATTGAGTAGATATGAAGAAGCTTGCATGATGTATGATGAGATGCTGGCAAAAGGAATTAAGCCAGATATTGTGGCAATAACAGCTATGGTTGCAGGTCATGTTTCACACAACCGTATATCTGAAGCATGGAAAATATTTAGTTGTATGGAATGCCAAGACATCAGGCCCACTCGGAAATCCTATGAGGTATTCATTAAGGAGCTTTGCAAGGGTTCAAGAACAGAAGACATTGTCAAAGTATTTCACGAAATGCAGGCTTCAAAGATTAAAATTCAAGATACTGTATTCCGTTGGGTTATAACATACATGGAGGAAAAGGGGGAGCTTACTATGATGGAGAAAATCCAGCAGATGCGTAAAGCATACACACTTGATTCTGAAAAGCTCAAGGAGTCAAACAAACAAGTATCTTTGGGAATTAAGGTGGAAAAGGATGTTAAAGTTGACCTATCAAAGTCAAAAATAGATTATTCCTCTACACACCGAAACCTTAAAACTTGCGCGGAGCTAGATATCCATGAAATTTGTAGGATACTTTCATCCTCTACAGATTGGTCCCTAATCCAAGAAAAATTGGAGAGAAGTACATTTCGCTTCACCCCAGAACTTGTTATAGAGATATTGCAAAGTTGCAGTATGCATGGTGGCTCTGTCCTAAAATTCTTTTCATGGGTGGGAAAGCAATCTGGGTTTCGACACACATTAGAATCTTACAACATGGCAATGAAAATTGCAGGCTCTGGCAAAGATTTCAAGCACATGCGCAGCTTGTTCTTTGAAATGCGAAGAAATAGTTATCCAATAACACCAGAAACATGGACAATCATGATAATGCTTTATGGTCGGACAGGTCTGACTGAGATGGCCATGAATTGTTTCAAAGAAATGAAAGCTGATGGTTATAGCCCCAATAGGAGTACATACAAGTATCTGATAATTGCCTTTTGTGGGAGGAAAGGAAGGAAGGTCGATGATGCTCTGGAAACATACTGTGAGATGATTGGTGCAGGATATACCCCTGACAAAGAACTGATTGAAGCTTACCTCGGTTGTTTATGTGAAGTTGGTAGAGTGTTGGAGGCCAGGAGATGTGCAGATTCACTTCAGAATTTTGGGTACACAGCCCATCTCAGTTATTCCGTGTTTATCAGATCTCTTTGTAGAGCTGGGAGAGTGGAAGAAGCATTGGCATTAATTAAAGAGGTTGGGGAAGAAAAGTCTAGTTTAGAGCAGCTAACTTGTGGAAGCATAGTTCATGGTCTATTACGTAAGGGTCGACTAGAAGAGGCATTGGCCAAGGTTGATGCCATGAAACAGAAGGGAATAGCACCTACCATCCATGTTTATACGTCACTGATGGTTCATTTCTTTAAAGAGAAACAAGTAGAGAAAGCTATTGAGACTTTTGAGGAGATGCAACAGTCAGGTCATGAACCAAACATTGTCACATATTCTGCACTTATACGTGGGTACATGAACGTGGGTAGGCCCATTGATGCATGGAATATCTTCTACCTTATGAAACTAAAGGGACCATTTCCTGATTTCAAAACGTATTCTATGTTCCTCACATGCCTTTGCAAGGTTGGGAGGTCTGAAGAAGCAATGCAACTTATTTCTGAAATGTTAGACAGTGGAATTGTTCCAAGTACTATAAATTTCCGAACGGTTTCTTATGGGCTAAACAGAGAAGGTAAAAATGATTTAGCCCGCATTGTATTGCAACAAAAGTCAGAACTAAGAAGAAAACGCAGGCTCGTAACTTGATTTCTTTTTATAACCTTTGGAAATCGATGGACTTATGCAATAGTAGTTTCTCGCTTTAATTTACTTCTAATGTCGTCATATTGAAAGAATATAACCTGAAGAAAGTAACAATCATCTAGGAAAAATAACGAGTGCATGGCCACATTATGAATCGAAGCACTCGCTATATGGTTAATACTATTTGCCGTCTTGTTTATAAACATCGAATTGCCCCAAGTATGCATGCATGCATGCATTGCCAGGATGTTATCTGTACCATAATAACTATATTCAGGAATCCGTAAGTGTTCTCAGTGGCGTGCAGCCCATCAGGAATAGTGAATGCTTAGGATATGCCTCATGTGACAAAATGTTAACTACATCCTGTACATAGAGAAGCAATAAGATCTATTAGGCCACTTCATTGCGATAGGTGAGTCAAATTCTTCATACTGTAAACTGATCTATTGTTTGGCCCCAGAGCAATAGCTCCATGTTGAATCCTACATTAATAACATGAAAATAAAGGAATCAGAAGCAGAACTATATGAAGGGGCAACTCAAGATAAACTAACTAGAGTCAACTAGCTTGGTTGACTATTCAAGTGTAGGTTTGGTTGAGTCAGCTTCGAGTCCTCTTTCCAAGGTTCTCCATCTCAGCACAAGTGCATTTTAATGCCTCCTAAGGTATCCCATACCTGGGTCAAACATAGGAGTTGATTTGAAAAAAAGTCAACTCTTCTGTTTTTGGCCAAAAAGTTGTCCAGATTTGCTATGCTGCTGGTTTTTCCACTGGTTTGCTCTTTATCAAGCTTCAATCAACTTCCTTTAGCTGTCCTTGATTTAATTTTGCTGCGCCAAAACAAACTACACAAATTAGTCATACCAAGCCAATGAAAAACACCTATATTTAAGCTAATGAACTAGTCTAGACTTAGCTAAAACTTGAAACATCTCTACTCTTAGATTCTAATTAGTCTAAACTAACCTTATTTACTAACTATGACTCTAATTAAGTAAAACTAATAGCTAATGCAATGTATAGAACTAATAGACGAAGTCTACCTACACTAGAGCTTATACCCCTATTAAAACTAGATTACCTAGACTAGTTAACTAAAACTAAAGTACTAATTTCTACAAATGCAAGACTAAAATTCTAAAATCTAATAACCACTTAGACAATCCTAAAAGAATGCTAAAATTGTCGTATTAACACTAATTCTAACATAAAGGAGAAATTAGTATAATAAGAGAATCTACTCTAATATAAGCTAATTAACTCAAACAATTCCTAAGAAAGACACAATTAACCTGTAAAAACATCACAAAATATATGCTTAACAGCTTCACAGAATTCTTCTCAGTTTTTCCTATTGCAGTTTTCTGAGACTGCAATCTGGCTTGAGTTTCTCTGATTGGTTTCTTTGAAATCACTTCGTTATTAGTTCCTTTACCTTTGCCTTGGTTGAATCATTTTGTTGCTGTTTTGCCTGAGGACTAGAACAAGATTTATCCTTTGAATGGCTCACAACATAGCCTTTGTTCTTTGCAAGCTTAGGAGATTTTGGGCGTGTTATAGGTATCTAAGTGGTAGATAAAATACATCAAACTTTAATCACCTTTTTTTAAAGACTTTTATGAAAACTTTGTGAAGTGATTTAAAGTCTTTAGACAACTCTACTCAATGTTTAAATGATTAATGTCCAAAATAATAAAAATAATAATATTTTGATAATATTTTAATACTAATCATTTTGTGATTGATTTATGATAGTTTTTTTAATTATTATTTTTGATTCTAGAATAATTTTAGACCAATACACTTAAATGATATTAAAATGTTATCAAAGTATTATTATCTAAATAATAATAAACGGTTTTCTCAAATTGTAAAGCAAATTCATGAATTAGTTATTCCTATTATATAATTTCATTTCTTGCAAATAATAAATTACTAGATACAAATGCAATATTTAAATAGTTGGATCAAACCGATCAAATTCATTGTTTATTGAGTTGAGTATTGATTTCTTTTTATATATAAAACTCACTGTAAATCATTTATAAATATATATTTTTAGTAATATATGTATTTTTGTAAAAATAAAGATTAACAAATTGCACATAATAATCCATCATTGTTTTCCTTTTTATTCGTTATTCTAACTTCTTTATCCAAACATATCTTATGTTTTTCTCGTCTAAAGTATTTCTCTTCTTTTTCTAATTTTAAGTTTTTAGTTTAATTTGTTTAAATTATTATTTAATTAAAATATATACACATACAATATAAATATTTGAAAGTTATGGTTGGAATAATCCGCAGCTTCAGGGTGCACTCAAGAACGATGCTCCTCTCTGAAACCCGTTTTTCCCTTTCCCTCTGAAACCCAAACGCCAACCACGCTCGACGACGAGGCAGCAACAACACCACGGTCCCCAGCCAGCGGCGCCACCCTTCCAGCAGTAACACGGCGGTCCCACAGTCAGCGGCTGAGCAACCCTAGCAGCTACGGTCCTCCCCAGCCAGCGGCGGCGCCTCCCTCACTTCCCAGCCAGCCAGCGGCGTCTCCTCCCTCCCTCCCAGCCAGGTTCAATTATCATTGTTTTATAGGTGGGCATTTTCCTATCAATCTTGTACACAAAAGGTAAAACCTTTTTGTGCGGCTCGTTTGAGCCTTTGTTAATTTGACATTTTTTTCATTTACATGTAGACACTCTCCAACTTAAGGCTTTTTCAGCTGCCATTAAGAGATTAGATCCTACCTTGCCAAAATCTAAGTTCAAAGTTGTGAGTAGCAGTAGGAATAAGTTATATAATGACAGACTTCAAATGTTAAAAAATAAAGCAATTGAGCTGAATATTAGTGAGCAAGTGTAATTCCACAAGAATGTAACGTACAGGTTAGTCCCAGTGAATTTTCAATCTTTCCTCCCTCCTTCTAATGATTACAAGAAACATTTTCATTACAGTATAAGCTATTTAAAAAAGTTAATGTTGTACAATGCATACCTTTCGTTCCTTAGTTGATGGCATATGGTAGTTATCAGTCCAGCTAGCGGTTAGTGCAAAGTCGGACATTTCCTTTGGTTTTTCTTGTCCTGAATCCCAATTTCAGATTGATGTCTAAAGTTTCCAAACTTAAGGAATGGTTAGGTGCCTTAACCGTCTTGTTGCTCTTCATGATTAACCAAACACTTATTTTAATTCCATAAAGAAAATTCCTAAACTCTATATGAAGTTCCTCAAGTGCAACCACAGTACTAGCAATCTATATTTCTTGAATTATACAAGGCTGTGGTATTTATTATAAAGGGCAAGGACATGCACAGTTTCCCAATTACTACTTGAACATGACAGGTTTCTGTTTTCACATTTGCATGATGTGAATACAAGTTAAACATTTTTTCTGAAATTCATCGATGAGAATTTTTACTTCTTTTCCTAGATTTTTATGATCAAAATGATCGGTATGATTGAAAGTGACACTTAAATCATTTTTCATTAATGGTTTTCAGTGTATGGCGCTTATGATTACTACGGTGATTTTTATGAGTTCATAATGAGTCCTATAAGTGCATATCGCTGCAACTCTTTGGTTATTTATACTAGTCAATATACATTAGTTCTTACCTTTTTGATTGAGAGTTTCGTTTGAAGTTCTTCACTAAGAGCATGCAATGATTGCTACCTCTTATTTGGTCTTATCTAATTCTTCTTCCAATGGACAATTTCACTGTCGCGAAAATGAACCTCCAACAATTATTAGTATATGATTCAAGTGTATATGTGAGACAATGTTGTGGTGACAGTGTTGATCACATGTAATTTGATGCATGATTTTTGCATATCTTTTGAAGCTTCCTTGGATATATGGAAGTTTACATTTGTAGTTGTTGTGTAATATATTTAAGATTATATTTAAGGGGTACATGGGGATGGATGATAAGAGAAAATCTGATGTACAGTGTTTGAAGTTGTATCCTTTAGTGGATCTGTACCAAATATGATGAAGTCATTTAATGTATTTTCTGATTTTACAACTAAATGTGTTATTGATTTTAAATGTAATTTTACTCATGAAAAGTGGGACGGCCTGTGGGCCAAAAGCAACGTGGGACGGGTCAGAATGTTCAGCCTGCATTTTTAAAGCAGGGTGAGTTAGCCCAATCCATTTTGCGAGCCAAGTACGGGACGGTCCTAAATGGGCTGGGCTGACACACATTGCCACTCCGATTGATACATTTTTATTTTTATTTTGAGTATGACCAAAGCCACATAGGGATTTGACTATTCAATATGAATATACTTAGAAGCTAGAACCCCAGTCCCTAATTTGTTCTATGGAACCGTTTTTCTCCAACTCTGTTGTCTGAAGAAGAAAAAAATTGAACTGAGGAAGAAGCGAAACATTTTTTAACCCAAAATCTTTTTCTTTCTCCTGTTTGCACCTAATCGTAGTTTCTTCAATACCCTTCCTCTTAATTCTTCTGTGACCACTTTTTTTGTGCATGCTATCGAATTTCGAGTTCAGTTGTACATGGTGACTTGATTTATGATTTATCACTTTATTGTTGAATAAATTGGGACTTGTATGGAAATTTTTCTGGTTTTTTGCGAATGTGATGTGTTGTAGGATATTGAATGTGTACTTCTAGTAAAGTGTTAACTGTGTTTGATGGATGAATTGAAATAGAATGAACAGTGGTACTCTAAAGAGGATTTATTTTCTTTTCTCTTTAAAAACTTTGCTTTTACACCTTACAAGAAAAGGGTGGTTTCATTTTTCTGTTTTTCATTTGCTTAAATTTTGTTGTTTTATGAGAGTGAGTCTTGGGGAAGAATTTTAAGCCTATCCACCTTCACCCTTGTAATTATTTTGATGAGAATTTGTGTACAGATATTGGACATGTTCTATCATGAGTAATGAGGGTTCTCATAAAATGGTTCAAAATATATTTTTTCTTTTGATGTTGTTTCTTGTATTTGGTTTTCAGTTTGGATTGCTTCCAATTCAGTTTGGAGAGTGAAATCAGATTTGTAACATATTGGATTCGATTACCTTCAAAAGCACATTTAGGCATTAACATTTTTCATGAAAACTCGATTTTGTAGAAGCTAAGACTTGTGCTAGTTTTGACAACTCAGTTTGCTGACTTAATGTTGATTAAAACTTATGTTTGCAAGTTTAATCCAAACGTGCACTTGATTTTCAATGCAATGATTTCTTTTCCTTTCTCGATTGTGTACTTTAACTGAATTACGGTTTTGTTGTGAGTTTGAATTTTATTAGGTTGAATTGTTGAAGGAATTTATTCTAGTGTGCTTTGTGCATGATGCAGTTCTAGATATTTGGTTCTGAAGCTTCTGTTCAATGGCAAAGGACAAAGTTGTTTCTGTCAAAGATGCAGTTTTCAAATTGCAAACGTTACTCCTTGAAGGCATTCAAAATGAAGATCAGCTGTTTGCTGCTGGATCTTTGATGTCAAGGAGTGACTATGAAGATATTGTAACTGAACGGTCCATCACAAACGTGTGTGGTTACCCACTCTGCTGCAATGCTTTGCCGTCTGAGCGCCCTCGAAAGGGTAGATACCGGATATCACTGAAGGAGCACAAGGTCTATGACCTACAAGAGACTTACCTGTTTTGTTCTTCGAATTGTGTTGTTAGCAGCAAAGCTTTTGCTGGGAGCTTGCAAGTGGAGAGATGCTCAGCTTTAAACCCAGAAAAGATAAACAACATACTTAAGTTATTTGAGAATTTGAATCTGGAACAGACAGAAAATGTGGGAAAGGATGGAGATGTAGGTTTGTCCGATTTGAAAATTCAGGAGAAAACTGTAACAAGCAGTGGGGAGGTGTCTCTGGAGGAGTGGGTTGGACCATCAAATGCAATTGAGGGATATGTGCCAAAACCAAGGGAGCGTGAATCTAAGGGTTCACGGAAAAGTGTTAAAAAAGGTTAGGATTTTCTGGTATTCTAGGTAATAGTGAGAAACCATAGATAATGAGATAGCCCTATGTTATTACTTGCTTAGGAGTATCTTGTTTATTATCCTGTTTATTCTTAGGCCTATGGATGATTTATGACCTAGACTGTGAAGGTGAAACTGAGGACTTAATTTCTGTGAAATGGAACAGTGTAATTACCGATTCTTATCCTTTTTTGCATTTCAACAAAGTGAGCTTTAACAAAGTGAGCTTTGCTTGTAAATTGCAGGGTCCAAAGCTGGTCATGGCAAGTCATTCAATAACAAAGATTTAATTAACAATGAGATGAACTTCGTGAGTACTATTATTATGCAAGATGAGTATAGTGTTTCAAAAGCATCCCCAGGTCAAACAGACACAATAGCTGTAAACAGGCAACCTGAAAAGGTTGGCCTTCAAATTGTCAGGAAAGATGAGGATAGCATTCAAGATCTGTCTTCATCTTTTAAGAGTGGTTTAAATTTAGGTACCTCAGAAAAAGAGAAAGAAGTATCCAAATCATATGAAGCAGTGGTCCAATCCTCTCCCAATCTGGCTAGTAAGAAGAAAGATTCACATTCTGTTTCCATATCAGAAAGACAATATGATCAGGAAAAGCATAATTCCTCAAGGAAATCAGTTCAAGGTAAAGGGGAGACAAGTAGAGTTACTGTTAATGGTGGTGCTTCCACTTCCAATTTTGATCCTGACAATGTTAAAGAGAAATTCCAAGTAGAAAAAGTGGGTGGATCGTGTGAGACTAAACTCAAATCTTCCCTTAAATCTGCTGGTCAAAAGAAACCTAACCGCACTGTTACTTGGGCGGATGAGAAAATCAATGGTGCTGGGAATAAAGATCTTTGTGAGGTTAAAGAATTTGGAGATATTAGAAAAGAATATGAGTCACTAGGTAACGTAGATGTTGCTGATGATGAGGATATGCTACGTCAAGCATCGGCAGAAGCTTGTGCAATTGCATTAAGCCAAGCATCAGAAGCAGTTGCATCTGGAGACTCAGACGTCATTGATGCTGGTAATTACTGTTTCTTTTACGAGTTATCTATTTAAATATTAATTGGTTTCCAAACGGTTTTTCATCTATCAATGAATCTTATGCAGTTTCTGAAGCTGGAATTACTATATTGCCTCGGCCACATGATGCTGTTGAGGAAGGTACTATAGAGGATGATGATATACTACAAAATGATTCAGTTACTCTGAAATGGCCAAGAAAGCCTGGAGTTTCGGACATTGATTTCTTTGAATCTGATGACTCATGGTTTGATGCTCCACCAGAGGGTTTCAGTTTGACTGTAAGTCTTGTCAAATTTTTTAGAAAATGCCAGTCTATTTTAGTTTTCATGGAATATTCTAAGACACCTTGCGGCTTTTATACTTTTTGCATAACTTCAGTTATCACCTTTTGCAACTATGTGGAATGCCGTCTTTTCGTGGATGACATCATCCTCTTTGGCATATATATATGGAAGGGATGAAAGTTTTCATGAAGAATACCTATCAGTCAATGGGAGAGAATATCCTTGCAAAGTTGTCTTGTCAGATGGTCGGTCATCTGAAATAAAGCAAACATTAGCAGGTTGTCTTGCTCGAGCTTTTCCTGCACTTGTTGCTGGGCTTGGACTGCCAATACCAATATCCACCTTGGAGCAAGGGATGGTAAGACCTTTAAGTTATCTGTGTTGTTGTGGTTTATATTAGTACGGTTGTCCATTAAGTCATTGCAGTTCTATTATACTCTAGGAGGTCTGATGAGGTATACTTATATTATTCATTGGGACTTATGTTCATAATCTCTCTTCCACCAAAACATGTACAAAGTCTCACACACTCACAAAATAGGAAATCAAAGTATGATGCTAAAATGGACTTTTAAACGGTGGAAAAGGCAAAATCATATCGTATAATCTTTGTGCAAATTGATTTGGGTATTGCTTGAAATAAGAGTCACATAGAAGTTAAGGTAATGAGTCTGAAGGATAAATAGTACATGTGATTGAAAAGAATATAAATTGCTTAGGAATGAGGTGTTCACCCTGTACTCATTTACTTCCTCCGTACAATTTCAATTCCTTAATCTTTAAGTGGCTCAATTCAGGGGAAATCTGCAATAATTGGAAGATACCAAGTTGAATTGGTCTTTAGCACGTAACAAATATTGACTTCTCAATGCTGGAAGCAAATACTAAATTGATTTATCCCTGTTACATTGATTTAGCATCTGCACCACTTTAACTGCTTTAGATTGACAATTAGTAGGGCTCTTCCATTTTAAAATTTACCTTATTGTCTGAGAAGATGAAATATAATTTTGAGAATCAGTTTATAAATTTGTGGAAGTAGAGGGTGTCTTGGTGCAAAAAGTCATCACATCAGCCTCTTGTTGCAAAGGCGAGGTTGGCAACTATACATCCCTCACATATTGGGTCCAAGCATTTTTTTTTTTTTTTTTAGAAATGTAAGAAATCATGGGTTTAATTAAGGCTACGAGTTGCAGACAGGTTTGAGATGTAAACCTCATATCTGTATTGATAGTAGTCTTATATTACCTGATGACTTGTTTGTGTGTTGATGAGTTATATGTTAGTTCTAAGGACTTTTTTTTAGGCATGCTTGCTGGAGACAATGTCATTTGTGGATGCACTTCCACCTTTCAGAACAAAGCAATGGCAAGTGGTTACTCTTTTGTTTGTTGATGCATTGTCCGTTTGTAGAATACCTGCTCTTATCTCATACATGACGGATAGGAGGTCTTTGTTTCACAAGGTAAGGGACCCTTTGTTTAGATCATACTTACTATTTTATATACATTATTATAGAAGTAATCTGTTTGATGTGCATGAAACATTACATATTTATGTTGGATTGTATAAATATTACGGCCAAAGAGGGACAAACTCTTGTTATGCACCGATCTTTTGATTGGGGTAGTTCAATTAACATTTAATATCTCTATTATTCATTTGCTAAATCTGGTTACTTTTCATCTGCACTTCCTTACAGATGTTATGTTTTCTGTTTATGGTTTAAATGGGAGCTTAGCAACATAAACCCTACGCAAATTAGCCACCATCATGTGCTTTTGTCTCCTTCAGCTTTAGACTTGATACCGTCACATTTATTATTCCATAACTTAGTTCGTCTACTGTGGTTCTCCTACCATGGTTGTGGACTTGAAATTCTTGTTTGCACTCCAATGGCTTCGCATCTTGTAATGCCAGGCTATTTTTTTTTTTTCCTTTTAATTTGATTCCTACGTGTACGAGTGTTGGGGTTGCAAAAATACGTATATAAGATGGAATTTGGAGGCTAATGATGATATCATTTTCTTTTGTTGTTTTATCTGTTTTGTCATGTCAGACTTTGATGTATAATTTTGAACTACGCTTTTATATCTGTTAACCATTGTTCTGTTATTGATTTGGTGAAACAGGTTTTGAGTGGTTCTCAAATAGGTATAGAAGAATATGAGATTTTGAAGGATCTTGTTGTACCACTCGGCCGGGCACCCCATATCTCTGCCCAAAGTGGGGCATGACAACAAATAGGCCAAATGTTGGAGTTTGTTCATAAATAGGCCAATGATGAATTGAAAAATTACCATTCAATGGAGTGTGTTTATAACTATCACATGCAATGACAATAATACTAAGCCTCAAGCAACACTGAAATCAGATTTCTTTATGTTCTATGCTGGTTTGAAGGAGTGATGAATGCAAAATTGATATTGTTCCAAAATATTGTAGTTATAAAAAAAAATCTAAAATATTGTCCCATTAACTGGCAGTTTGTAATATTTTGTGCCAAACATATGTAGAAGGCTCTGAAGATGTCCATTGGATTTTCTTCTGAGCTCATGTCAGGATGGGGACAACCACATGAAAAAAATGACAGAATTCCAAATTCCTTTACTGAAGCGATGCCTATTTCTTAGGCTTCTTTTTCCCAGCAATATATTTGAAAGAAAAAATGGCAAGTATCTGCTGACAGATCATATTAGTTTTGGTTTGCAAGACATCGAGCGTGTATTAGTATTTGTATGATTATTAGTATGGTCAATTTTGGATGAAATTGATATTTGTAAAATTGATTCTTGTGAGAACAATAATAATTTGACAATTAAAACAACCATATACAACAATATAATAAATAATGTAATAGTATGAATAAATAACTGATAAACTGATTTCAGTACCGAAGTGATATATGTAATGTTTGTGCTTTTGCATTAAAAGCAATAGTAAAATTTTGTTCTTTGTTTTTCTTTTAAAGTTTTTCAACTTAAAATCAATTTTTAGCATGTGAATTATGATTCAACCTGAAATTATATATACACTAACGCCATGTTTGGTTTTATATTCAACCTGGGAAAGGTTTAAAGAACCATGTTAGTTGAAAAAAAAAGTGGTTCTTGTTAAAATGATTTTGAAGTAAGACAATTTATGTTTGGGTGTTACTATTTAAAAAAGGGTTAAAAAACAGTTTAGAAGTAAAATTTGAGTCTTTTCTTTTCTTCAAGAGTTATTTTAATTCTATCAATTCCAAATTTATTAGTAATTCTTTAAGGTGCCTTTATTTAAATAACTCTATGTTCTCTATGTGTCAATGGTTTTTAATTAATTTTTCTCGAGTATGCATTAACTATCGGCAAAATTGGAAGCAATATCCATAGTTGAATTTCATCAAATAAATCTATGCAACTTTTAAGCCAACTTTAGGCATATATAAACACAGTATAAAAACTTAAGCCAAATCCAAAGCAGTTTTTCCTTGAACATTGCCTACAAGTTCAGTATTTTCCTTTTTAGTTTGATTTATGTGATGGATGAGAGTTATCCTTACAAGTAACATGGAAGGGGACCCTCTTGCATTTGTTTTCATCATGGGAAGCAACAAGAAATTGTCTTTTAGTAAAAATGTTTACTTAATCATAGGCAAGACACATGAACAGTTTGGTAAATAATGAATTAACAAAATATTCATTACAAACAGCAACAGTTCAATATAACAACAAGCAACCTATCTTGAAGTGCAATACAAGATTATAATGAACATGAAACAATCTCTATATTCACAACAACAATGAAATAACTGGTAACAAGGAGTCCTATGTTTATATAAATACTCTCTGGCTATATATGTGAATCTACACTCCCACAGTAACCTCGTATGATACAATCTCGGGTGTGGATGAATTTAAGACCAGTGCATCATTCTGAGTAAGCTCAGTTTTGGATTCTAGCTCCATGTCATCTTGATATTCAGAATTGCAAACTGGAGGATCATGGCATTCTTTATTGTTTCCTGTGCCTGCTTTGACATCTTGGTTGATTTTAGTAGGCTTCACAGAATTATTCTCAGTTTTTCCAATTGCAGTTTCCTGAGACTGCAGCTTGGCTTGAGTTTTTCTGATTGGTTTCTTTGAAATCACTTCTTTATTAGTACCCTTTACCTTTGCCTTGGTTGAATCATTTTGTTGCTGTTTTGCATGAGGAGTAGAGCAAGATTTATCATCTGAATGGTTCACAACATATCCTTTGTTCCTTCCAAGCTTAGGAGATTTTGGGCGTGTTATAGGTATCTAATTGGTTGATAAAATACATCAAAAAAATGAATGTAAAAGGTTCTCTAATTAAGAATTGCTTCCATAACATGAACCTACTTTTGTATTACTATGACAGTGACCTTCTGTTGCCACAAAAGGTTTAGAAAAACAAAAACATTAAAGGGCTTTAACAGCTGTGTGAGCATGTGGTGGTTAAATTACCTTCTTCAATTCAACTTTTGGAGGAGGTTCCTTGTAGAAACTTGGCATTGGAGTGGCTTTGAATGTCATAGTCTTCCTCAATTGCTTGATCTCAGCCTCCTGGTTTTCCTGCCAGAAAATCAGAAGAAAAAATGAAAAAAAAAATGATAACCTGGTAATGGGAGCTCAAACCACATGGAACATAAATTACTGAATTCATTTAGTTGTTGGTTTTGACACCTTTGATTTCTCTTGCTGATTAGTTTTCTCTGCTTCCTTTTCCTGAATTTTCTCTTCTAACTTTGAGAAGAACTGAGGGGAAAGGAGAAAACAGGATTAATGTCTGGAATATTCAATATTAACTTCAATAGGCTGCAAGGTTTTAACAATCACCTCCTTCCTCTTTTCTGCTCTTTCTTCCAATCTGAAGGAAAATCCAGAACCACTGCTTCTCCTTCGAGGAGTATGACTTCTGATAGCACATAAACAAAATTTCATGAACATTTTAGCTAAGGAAAAAGAAGTATGACATTTTCAATGTGAAACATTACTCAAATCCTAATGAGATTGGCAGACACACAAGGACAACATAGTGAACTGAAAGTAGTAGTGTCAAAAATCATACGAAGTTGTGGAGTGAGCATCATCGTCCTCTTTATTTGGTTTTTCAGTTTTTGCTGGGGTTGAAATCTGATCAACAGGTCTGCAATAAAGTAAAAAAACCACAAGGTGGTAATCCCATCAGCAAACAGATATAGATTGTAGACTAATCTCCTAAATGTATTTAGTGTTCACTACAGTTGAGTTCACCATAGACTGAAATATATTGATACAGAACCTGAACACCATAAGTTAGCCAAAACATAAAGAAGAATTAAGCAAAGACTTACAAGGATGCCTCAGATGTAAGGTTCTTGGAAACCACATTCACCACTGGAGAAGACTCTCCAATCTAGTAGATAGAATAGAAGTCATGAACAAGGAGACTAATGAAGAGAAGCTACAAAGCTACACAAAGAAAGAAACTGAGTTGGAAAATAGTTTTTGTACCTCAGAGCTTTTAGGGCTAGTCATGGATGTTAAAGAGGTCTTATGGTTTGAATTTCCAGTGTTTTTATCAGACTCCTTTGAGTTAACTTCATTGTTTGTCAGCCTGCTTGAACGACGAATAGAAGGCTGAGCTCTGGCCCCATTAACATGCTTAGTTTCTGTCTTCACAAGATTTCCATTAATGCTTTTCTTCATGACATCTCTAGCAGCTGATTTGGCTGGGAAAGAAAGGCTCTTGGAGAGGTTTGGCCTGTGTGTTTGAGGTGAAGTTTTGGACTTCAAATTGGGTTTGTCTTTGGTGACAGATTTGTTCTTCTTTGAAGCAACATCACCTTTGCCACCATGTTCCTAACCAAGTTCACATGAATTAGTTTAGAAGGCAGATCATGTACAGTGTATTGCAATTGTAAGCGATCGTTAATAGTTCAACTGAAGACACAATTCTGAAACACAAAAGGTACCTTGGCAAGTTTTGAGTTTCTACTTGCTGTAGATTTGAGCCCTTCAACTTTTACAGTGGATTCAGATGCCTCATTCTTGGTCTGAATTTCAGCATTGCAACTGTTTTCAGATTCCTTGTTTATGTTCTCATTAGTTGTTTCCCCAATAACATGTTTCTCGTCCTCCATAGCAACTCCATTGTCAGATTCCATTGTGCTACAAATAGTGACACAAAAAGGTTGAGTTTAAAGTTGACAAGCAGTAAAAGTTTCTGAATCAAATAACTATATATAGACAACAAACATGTATTTATAAGTGTTTTTATGTCAGATCAGATTCTTAACCCCATTAAATTGCAAGATTGGAATCATTGGGCAGTGAAAGATGAAATCATTAAAGAACTGTCAAATCTCTCATCCACTTTATGCGACACTTTCGACTAACTCCATGTTGTTTTGCAGGAAGGACTGATAGCTTCTACTCCTGAGCATATATATGTATACGCCATTGCAATTCAAAAAAAGCTAACACACTCAAATCATAGATTTTACACAGAATTTCAGATAATCGCTACGCTTTGATTTTGGTATTTATTCTAGAGGTAGACATTCTCTGAAATGAAAGTACTATTAAGGACAGATGTAACTCGAGTAAACAGTGTCCCTTGATCCATCTTAATGATCATTCTCTGCAACAATTTACTTGCAACCTCTCGATTTTCAATTTCTCAACTTGAATACAAATTCTCTACTAACAGAAACCAGAAAGAACACTTGAATTCATTGCAGTTTTGCAATGTTTGACACAAATCTAGACTCACATTTTTCATCATCTCTTTCTTTACGATTATTATCCTGAAATAAGATGGATAAGTAGAAAGAAAACGAAGCTACATAATATAGCATCAATGAACATTCCATTGTTCTTCTGTATCCTCCTCCTGCACGCAAATCCTCATAATCCAATGCTACAGTTTCTCTCAACAATAGAAAAAAAAAAAGCAACAAAGAATGACATTGGATCTTAATTCTCAACACAGACCCATATAAGATGAGCTTGATTTTTATTGAAAACACACGCAATCCAGCAAAAGAAGATACAAAGAATCCAAATCAGAATAACAAAAGGACAAAAAATGCATCCCGGAAACAAACACAAATGTGGGAATTCAGAATAGATGACAGAAAAACAAACACTAGGGGTACCTCTTAAACTTGGGATTTTGTCTGTAGCCCTTGATTGATAAAAAGGACTCAAGAAATTCAGAGACTGGATTGTTCTAAAGATTGGTAGAGTTACATGCAGAAGACAGAGTTTGAATAGGAATTTGTTGGTGGTGGGTTGGATTAGAAGCACTAGAAGAAGTGGATTTTTAAGTGTATGTGAAAGATGAAACTGAAAGATGGAGTTGGTGACACTCAGGTTTTCATTGAAGATATGCAAGATAGATTTGTGGAAAGAAAGCTCAAGTGGGACTAGCTTTCAATGAAGTGGAATAGATAGGAACTGCCACAATGACTCTTCTACCACTCCCTCAACATGTAACTGTCACAGGAATCTTATTCATATTTTTATGTCTCATGTTCTTTTCTTATGTTCTTCATCTTCAATTTTCAAACACGGTAAATCTAACAAAATTACATCATAAATCCAAAATTAACATAACTTGTAATAAGTTTACCATTATTCATGAGGAAATCTACTGTTTACTCATGTTTGTCACTGACAATTGCCTTAGCATTTGAGGTGAAACCATTAGGTGGAATCGAAAGTTAAAAAACAACATGCTTGCAATGTCTTTGTTTCATTATTTGATGATGCTAATTAACAAAAAAGAAATGATTATATTGTCTGTGTATGTGAATGAATGTGCAGTATATGCATGTGATTAATGTTTAGTTAATTAGTCAAGTATTCATTAGAAAGATTAATTAATCAATCATTGCGTTCATATATGATCATAAATAAATAATTTGTATCTGTCTATGTAGCCCCAAAATAGAAATCATTTCTATCAATGCTTCAAACTGACTCTGGGAAGAGGGTGCCACTGCCAGCAAAATTTGTTTATAATAATATGAGAGAATAAAGTGATAGAAAGGAAGGTTGCATAATGGAAACAGAGAAAAAAGAAGAAACAATAGCTCATTAGTCTCTCTTTTTTTATTATCTTTTGTAGATTTTGGTGAGAGACAAAGATCATTCACAAAATATTTTAATAATTAATTAATAGTATTGTTTTGGCTTCTTAGGAATACATTAATTATTCATGAAACTCATTTTTCTTTTCTACCATGAGTTTTTATTGTTATTAATTCAAATATGAATTTAAATATTGTATTAAGTCAGATAAAAAAAAGAAAATTGAATATCTTATAAAATATAAGATTTATAATTGAATGTCACCAAAATATATAAATGTAAAATGTGAAACAATTATGTGGTTGATTTGATTAAGAAGATGATTAATAAAGGTAAATGCATATCTCTTTTCTTCTTCACTTCATCAACTTCAACCATGTACCTCTTCATATGAGTTTGTGATCAACACAGCCCTCATACATATTTTAAATCAATGGTAATAATTAATACTTTTTATTGCTGTGTTCAAAAACACACAGAACACAGAAAATTTATATTAAATTTAAGGTCTATTTTAAATATATATTATGTGGACATTATGCTTTGAGAGTGTCCAAAAGGTTAACTTCCCATAGAAAAAAAAAATATATACTTTCAAAAGCACATAGGATTTGTATGAGTGTGGAAGAAGTTGCAAAGTTAAATTTTAAAGAAAGACAAAAATTACAGTTAAATTAGTTGAAATGGTTGGAATTTTACGAACAGAAACAATACTTTTACTTATATAATTTTTTTTCGTTCATTTAATATTTTTTTTCTTCTAAAAATATAATAATTTATTTTGTTATGGTATTTGGGCTTTCTTATACATGTAAATATGGTTTTGTTTGTAGCAGAAGGGCAAGAAAGTGAAATAAGGAAGGAATGAAAGAAAACATAAGCGACTGTTAAGGAAGATGGAAATGCTTGGGGCGAACATCTGTGTCTCTTATCCTATAAGTCAACAGTCATAGCTGTAACTATCACAATTCCACTCCTACCTAATAAATTCTTACTATATATAATTTTATTTTTTAAATAACTTTTAAGATATTTTTAAGTTTAATTCAACTTCATAAAATCGGTCTACCTCTGATATCATGTTAAGAAGTATATTTAAGTCTAACTCAATCTCATAAAATGAATTTATAAAACAAAATTTATATCTACTTATATACTTTAAATTAGTCTTATTTTATATCATTATAGAATTTTTAACAATTAAAAATATATTTAATTTAAAATTGGTATACATATTATGTAAAATAATACATTAATTTTAGTTTAATAAAATAGAATATCTTGAAAAGATACGAACACGTTAAAATCTTGTATTAGAAAAATTAGAAAGTTTTGTGATTTTGTGTCAATTAATATTGTAATATTTATGGTGAGAAAAAACAAAGTTGATAAAGTAGTGTTTTTATAGGGTTGGAGTGACGTGGCACGACCGTGTAACGTGATTGTTCGCACGTTAGGCTTAGCACCTGGCGCCAACCATGTGTGAGCTGTCATAGAGTTGATGATCCAACGGTTGCTGTGATCTGAAGCCAAAATCAGCGCCGTCCATGTCAGTCCAAAATCCAAATCATTCTCCACGTTTTGGTGTGCCCCACCTTTTATTTTCTTTCTAATTAAAATTCTTACCATTTTTCACTCCTTTTTGTTGTATTCCATATTGCTCATCCACCCAATTTATTTATTTATTTATTTATTTTATCGTAAGTTTCATTTGGTTTAATTTATTATACAGTCCTCCATTTACGACTTTTCATTTTCAGATACCCGTAATTAAAATATTTTGTTTAGTATTAATAATATCTTATTCATTTTTTGATCCATTGGTGTATTTAACTTTGTATTTTATATCAAATTTGATTCAATAATAAGATAAAATATTACAAATTTTAATTTTTTACATTTTTCTAATATTTTATTCGGTCTTGTATTTCATATAAATTTCACATGACATCCATGATACGCAATCTTCCAAACTAATTTCAAGAATTATAATCTAATTGCGGATCTTGAAGTTAGTACTAATTCATATATATATAAAAATTTAAGGTTTAAGATTTAGGTTCTATCAATTTAAATATATAATAAATAATAAACTATACATTTGTTACTTGTAAACAAATTTGTTGTTTGTTAAGAAAACATAATGTATTTAATATATTGTTCATTTTTGGAGCTTTGTCTTTTAAAGATGTTAAAAAATGTATATTTAATTTTTATTTTTATTTTTTTTTTACTCCTAAGTTATATATTGAAAGTATCTAAACTTTCACTTGAGATTTAAGAAAAATTAAGGTTTATTTTAAAAGCACCTTTTTCATTTTCTCAATTAAAGACTACGACAAGAAGAGCTTGTCTTTCGCTATGACATATCTTCAAAAAATAGGTTTGAAATGCCAAATTTTTCTTTTATAAGTCTATACAAATGTGAGAGAGTCCATATATAAAATATATTAAAATTAAAAAAATACTTTGAATTATTCACTAATTTATATATGTAAAAAAAGTAGGAAATCAAGACCCTCTCAATTATTAAAAATAGTAATTACTGGTACTTGAATTTTTTTCTCATTTCTACATTGGACTTTTATACTCAAACTTTAAATTTGTTGAAAAGATCAATTATTCTATAGGAAATATTGTTAATTTTAAAATTCAAACATTTGTCACGATTTTATCTTTAAAATCATTCATAATAATAGTAATGAAAGAAAATTTATCATCAACTTCTAACTAGAACGAAACTTTAAGTTATATCAAAACAAATACCAAATATAAGAAAGACAAAAAAAAGTATATATAATATAATTAATACTTTTAACTATCTTTACTATGTCTAATAAGGTAATCTCAAAAATAAATTTAATTTAACTAGTAATTTGTTTCTAATGAATTATATTTTTATATTGATTTTTAACGATGAAATTTAATTCTATTTTTAAATTAACATAATGAAACATGTTCTGAAAGCTTCTCCAATTATTGGTATTCAAGGCATGCATTGTCTTCATCGTTGCTACTGATATAATAATAACAATAATGGACGGGATGATACTGCAAATTTCATAAAATATTATAACTTTAAAGCTCGTCCTTTCATTTAAATACTATTATATCAACGGTCATAAAAATGCATCATCTTGTCGTTTATATTCTCTCCAGAACACCCTATTATAGCCCATTAGGAAAAGCCAAAGGAAAAAGAAAAGCGTAGAGAAATGTGTTTCATATTCTATTTTTTTTTTCGTCGATGAGTGTGTGCATGATTGATTCCTGTGTGAATTATTGTGTTTCATTTATTTTGCGTTGATAATTTGAGAAAATTTAAATTCATTTATGTTTTGGTATGAGTTAATAGAGTATTGTCAATTTTCGGATAATTTTGTTACGTGTAGTTTTTGTCTGGTTGAACTTTGAGGTTTCTGTTCATCTAACATTACTTGGATGGTACTTAGAGAAGATATTTTGATTCTGAAATCAGTAGGTGATTTATAAGGGTATTAAATGAAGTGATACATGTGTGTGAACAATCATACTTTAAACCTTTATTTATTGTAGTTGTTATGATTTTTATATTTTTGTTGGCCTAATTACGGTCCAATCAGATCTAAATTAGTATTAGTTGGTTGGTTCCTAGATATCTTGGCTAATATGACCTTTATTTTACAATCGATCGATCAGGTTATTAGTCTGTGGGTGATTGGCCCAAGGGTGATTAGCCAGAAAATTATTTGCCTAAGGGTGATTAACCCATGAGGTGATAGACCCGAGGATGATCGCGGTTTAGTCAGTTCCTCAATCAACCTGACTTACTGACCAAAAAGGTATGTATCATATACTAGCTCTCCAAGCTCGAGTACTTGTAATTGAAGGGACAAAGGGGTTTGAAAAGAAAAAAGTACTCGACTCTCATCTATGTCGAATGTTATAGTTCGATGAGATGAATTCATTAATTAAAGCTAATCCTTAGTTGATAGAGTTTTCGAGAGGGTTTCCTTGGTTGAAACTCACCCTTACTCAAATGTTTTAGTTCAATCAGGAGAGGTTCCTTAATTGGAACTCGCCCTTAGCCAATGAAGTTTTTGGGAGGGATTCATTGGTTGAAACTCATTCTTACCCAATGGAGTTTTCAAGAAGGATTTCTTAGTTGGAACTCACCCTTACCCAATGGAATTTTCGGTAGGGGTTCATCGGTTGAAACTCTCCCTTATCCAATGGAGGTTTTGAGAGGGATTCCTTGGTTGGAACTTACCCTTACCCAATGGAGTTTTGAGGAGGGGTTCCTTGATTGGAACTCACCCTTACCTAATGGAGTTTTTAAAAGGGGTTCTCGGTTGGAACTCACTCTTACCCCGATGGAGTTTTCTAGAGGGGTTCCTTAGTTGGAACTCACCTATACTCAATGGATTTTACGGGAAGGGTTTCTTGAGAAGTTGAGGCCAATCAGAGGCTGAGAGGATGAAATTTAGTGATCGACTAAATGGCGCTAAATGGTTGAGGTCGAATGACTGAGCCAAATGGTTAATGCTAAATGGTTGAGATCAAGTGGTCAACTTAATGGTTGAGACTGAAAGGTTGAGGCTAAATGGGTGAGACCGAATGGGAGAGCGAATGGTTGAAGCCAAAAGGTTAAGGCTAAATTGTCTAGCCAAATGATCGAGGTTGAATTTTTGAGGCCAAATGACCAACTGAATGATTAAGGTCAAAAGGTTAAGGCCAAATGGCCGAGCCAAAATGTTAAGACTGAAAATTCGATGAGAAATCGAGCCTAAAAGGTTGAGACCGAAAGGTTGTCGTCAAATGGATAAGGTCAAATGCCCGAGCTGAATGTTTGAGGCTTAAAGGTTGAGGTCGAACGGTTGAGGCTGAATGGTCAAGCTAAAATGTCAAGATCAAAAAATCAAGAAATTGAGGCCAAGAGGTTGAGGTCGCAATGTCAACATCAAAAAGTTGATATAGAAATCAAGGCCTAAAGGTTGAGGCCGAATGGTTGAAGTTGAATGATCAACTGAATGGTTAAGGCCAAATGGTTAAGGTCGAATGGTCGACCAAATGGTTGAGGTCGAAATGTCAATATTAAAAAGTTGATAAAGAAATCAACACTGAGAGGTTAAGGCTAAATAGTCAAATCGAAATGTCAAGACTAAAAAGTCGATAAATAAATTGAGGCCAAGAGGTTGAGGATGAATGGGCGACCGAATGGTTAAGGTCGAATGACCTACCAAATGGTTGATATGTTTCTCATTGACGTCTTCCACTACTATATTATTCATCATGTTCCTTGTGGTTATCATGAAATTAAAAGAAATGTTTGCTCAGTCCCGCGGTAGGCACCAAAATGTTTTGGTATGGGTCGGTCTAGTATTGTCAATTCCAAGACAGCTTTGTCCTGCATTGCTCTCGCCTCTTGTTTATTCGGTCTTTGAAGTCTTTCATTCTTTCAACATCACTCATATATCTAGAGAATGTACACTTCAATGATAAAGTCAATAGATGATCAATCAAAAAGATATTAAATGAAATGTTACATGTATGTGTGAACAACCATAAGTTATACTTTTATTTATAGTAGTTATTGTGAACTTTACCTCGTCGTTTCATCAATAAGTATGACTTCTTGACAAAAAGATAAGTATTATACAAATTCAATTTATAAATTTAATCTAAATAATATGGTAATTTTAAAGGTTTTTAAAAGTTTATTTTCAAAATTTAGGTTTGAATCTCTTTAACCAAAATTTTAAATATGAAAAAAAAAACATTTCTTTTGTTAAAGCTACTTAAACAGGTTCTTTGATGTATATTAATTATAAACTAAACTAAAATGCTAACCTAAAAACAATTCAATAACAAAACATCATGTTATAATTAGTAAAATTAACAATTTTTATAACGAGTGCTTTGAAAGTCAAATGTAATAGACAAACACAAATCTTTTTCATGTATTAAGTAAAATATTTCAATTTTTTTAGGGTGTTCATTTTTATATCATTCTATTAATTATATTAAAAAGTATATACCCAATGAAAATAAAAAAAATACGTTTTTCTAATCCAAAACCCCACTCTCCCTAACTCATCCCATGACTAAAAAAAAATCTATTTTCAAGCTATTTTTTTTATTTGAAAAAACCAGAAAATCCGTTAGCTTATTACGGATTCTTTTAATTCTTTTCGAAGGAACAATGATTATATATGAGTTGCAAATGCTTTTTGTTTTGATTGTTTCTTTGGTTCATTTTCTTGTTCTATCTGTATATAAATAAAATCAGATGTGGATTTTGTCGATGATACATTGCATTGAAAACAAAAGCAGGGTACTTGGAGAGTGGAGGAATGGGTTGACGGCAGCGCGTGGGTTTCACGCGCAGACATCGAATTAGGGTTTGCATGGGTGAAGAGTGTTAGTGGACCACACCATTGATGGAGTTCTCTATAGTATCTGCAACACTTACACATGCCATTAGACAACTAACTAATGCTTCTTGCACTCTTCACAATGGAATGTCATACAATTATTTGATGCATGCATGTGTCTCAGTTTCATATCGTATTTCACAATTCTATTATTCTTATTGTTCTCTAATTTCATTTTCAAATCATCATTAGTTACATTTTTAAATTTTAGATTGTATTAGAAGTCTCACATCCACTAGAGATAAGGTCAATTTATAAATATAAGAGATACAAACCTTACCTTACAAATCGGTTTTGTAGGATTGAGTTATGTTCAAAAATCCACTTTCTAACATGGTATCAGAACCATGGTCAAAACCTATCCTAGTTTCTTGTTTCTTGAACATTTCTATTCCATCAGTTGTCGAGCCGTTATTGGACCACTTAATTTTTACTATCACGCACGTCGGTTTTGTGAAATTGAATTAGACTTAAAACTCACTTTCTTAATAGATTGTTTTTAGGAATTGAGATAGATGACACTTATATTCTAAATTCATAGGAAGCTAAGAGATCTTTAAGGTTGCCTTTCATACTACAACCTGCGTGTTGCTGTCACCCATATGTTCATGCTCTTTCTAACTCATGAGTTTGTCACTACCTGCAATACACTAATAATTAAGTTAAAACAAAAAGCATATAAAAAACAAAAATAGTCAATCAAAACAAATAAAGCACAACACTTTAAAATTGGCCAATTTTCTATTTTGTGTAGATTTAAAATATTATTAGTAACCAGAGTATAAATATTAAAAAAAAATACTATGCTATTATGTTTTCTTCAATTCTATTATTGATTAGTTGATGTGAAGTGTACATCGTAAGAAAAAAATAAAAACTTTTTCCACTGTGGAAATCACTTTACAATCACATTAATATTTGTGAACTTGATAATTTCTAAATAAATATATGTTTATTATTAAAATATTTATTACTATCATTTTAAGTTATTTTTTTTGTGAGTTTTGATTAAATTGAAAGAAATTTGTTCTATAATGCTTTTACTTTTTTTTTATTTGTTAAAATAATAGTTATGTGAAATTAAGAATTTTCACTTGAATATAGTAGGTAAGAACATGTTATAATACTCGACCGATGGTGTTAGCGGCTTGAAGGAAGACTTATCTCTTTACAATATAGTTGTTCTTAGTTTTAGGGACAAAGGGTTAAGACAAAAGTTGAGAGAACCATTTTAAAAACTTATATATCATAAAGTCTTTCATGAATAGTTTATATCTGAAACAAACATTGTAATCATAGAATATGAGAAGTGAAAAGTAATCTTTGAAGAACTAAATGAATTTAATAACTAATTCTCAATCTGGGTAATATTGATTTTAGGAGTTCACTAGTATTGAAATCTTAAAGTTACAATAATAAAGAAGAACATTACCGATGATTATGATTCTTCGGAAACAGTCAGAAATTGTCAATAATAGGCTATTACCGACGACTTAGCGACAGTCTGAATATCATCGATAAATCTCTTGTCTTTAACAATTATCAAAGGACGAAAACTTTCAGTAATTACCGAAGGGCATAGGTCGTCGATAATTACCGAATAGCGAAAGTCTCCAATAATTATCGAAGGACGAAAGTCTTCGGTAATTACCAAAGGACAAAAGCTTTCAGTAATTACCGAAGAACAAATATGAAGTTGAGTATGTGTCTAATTTGAAAAAGAATTTGATATCTTTTAGGGATATGAAGAATAATGTTATATTAAAGATGAGAAAAGAATAATAAACTATATGAAATGATCTTTATAATATGATGAAAGGTATATGAAGAATAATGTTGTATTAAAGATGAGAAAAGAATAATAAATTATATGAAATGATCTTTATAATATGATGAAAGGTGTAAGTGGTTAAATATAGTCTTAGACTCTCTTTTTTCATAAACAAAAACTAGACCATATGTAATGAAGAGGAAAAAAAAATATATTAGTTCATTCAAACTTATTGACTATGCTATTTTTTCTATTAAGATAAATTCTTAAGATATGTATTTGATTAATAAATAGCTTATAGTAATGAATACAAAAATTACTTATAATCATCACCAGTACACAATTTACTCTTAGTTATATCATCTCACTCTTCTTTCGAGATTAAGATCCAAAAATAAATGAACAAAAAAAATCCTAAAAAAAACTCATTTAAGTTCACAAAATGATTGGACATAATGAAGAAAACAAAAGTCTTAGTTCTCCCATTAAACTTGATATACATAATAGCTTATCAATACTATAAATATTTCTCTAGCAACTTAAAGCCTTTATATATTGTTTAATGACCATTGTTCTGTTCTTAGTTCCTATGAATCCTTTTGCAATGAAGATTTTATCATTCTCATACAACATGTGTTGCATTCCTTTATCTTATTGTTGATGGGAAGTTATACTCTTTCATCTAAATTACCAAAAAAATTCATGTTTAAATTTATCTCTAATTTGTCAGTGACTAATTTAAACATTAATTCTTTTGGTAGTAAAAAATCAAGGTAGTTAAAGTTAGAAACAAATTTAAAATCTAATTTACAAACTAATTATAATTTTTTTATTTATAATAAAAACTATTTTTATACTAATTTACCAATACTTTTTAATTTATAAATTAACATTTAAATTAGTTATTATAATGACTCATTATTTTTTGTTTTTAAAATTAATTCTTATTTAAAAATTTTATTATTCTACCCCTTTTTGTTATTTAAATTGTGTATGTGCTGTTGTGATGGTGATTTTTACTATAAAACTAACAGACACACATATTATATATATAATTAAGTGCTTGTATATATAATACTAAAATTTAGGAATGTTTTTTTGTTAATTCAGTTTAATTAAAATTTTGTTGCTTGCATTTTACAGAATATGTAGTTTTGTTCCTTAAATTTCTGTACTTAATCTTAATCTCTATTTTTTTTTTAAAAAAGTTCACAGTTTTTTGTTGCTATTTTTTATGCAGTATTGAGTTCTATGTTTTGGTAAATCCAGAATTTGGGTTCATGATTTTTTTTACATTTTTTATACTTTAATTTTAATTATCTGTTCAGTTTTAGAACGTTTAATCTTACACTTAATATTAATTAATTAAAACAAAAAAATTAAGAATTATATTTATTTTAGGTACAATGTTTTTCTTTCACAGTCATTTAGGCTCAATTATCCTTAAAAATAAAAAGAAACTTACTAATATCATATGTTAAAACACTTACATAGGCAATTTATTTATAATTCATTAAAAATATAATAAAAAGTTAATTTATTACATATAAAAAGTCCTTTAACCTGTATAATCAAATGTTTACAAAACAAAAAGAAAATGCAACTGATTAAAAATTAAAGGACAAGAAAAATCACAGAAAAAAAAATAAAGACCAAATTACAGATTCTATAAAATACAGTATCGTTTCTGAGAAAAAATAAATAAAACTGAAAATTTATAAAATGAAGGATCGAAACTACAATTAAACCTAAAAAATCTTAACATGTAGGTAAGGTTTAGCTATAGCTTTACTTTCTCTAGCATAAATCTGTTTAATTAATTACATTTTTGTAAATTTTTTCTTCTTTCATTAAAAAGTTACTTTTATTTCATAGAGTTTTTTTTTTTAAAAAAAAATTATAGGTCGAAATTTACATTAAAAGAGTAGAATATTTTCAGAAAAAATTTAGGTGAAAGCAGAAAGTTTAATTTATGAATGAAATCATTAGATAGATTATCATAATAATATAATAAGAATATAAATATAGATTATTTAATTATTGGTTGATCTTAGTTTTCTTAAAGTTAGCAGTCATAAGTATGAAAATTTAATTTGGCCTATAATGTATGATTGAAAGATGAAAGCATGGGTTTGTAGTGTTTTTCATAGGTAAATCCATGCTTTCTTCAAAGGTTAGAATAAGCTTTTCAACTTTCCAAGTGACCCCTCTCATTATGCAAATTACGTACCTCCTAAATCCATTTTCAAGACACATCACTTTATCTTATTATGTTTATGGAGAAAATAAAACTCAGCTAAACAAAGAAAATGAAATAAAAATGACACCATCAAGATGACAACTCTCATATATATATTTTCACTCCTCTCTTAATATATAAGAATTAATTTGTTCATAATTTATAAAACTTTAAGCAAATAGTTTTGTTATTTTAAACTATGCTTACAAGGTCAATGTAAAATTTCTTTGGAATAATCTTATAATAGTAAAGAATTAATGTATATATATAGTGTGTTGTTATTAAGAAGAATAAAGTAAATAGATAGCTTGTATTAATTAGGTAGATTATTTAGCCTAAGAAGGGTAGATTAGATTAGATAGCATTCTCATTAATTGTGATTGAAATTATGAAGTTGGAGATTTGACTAAGTGAAGGATGATACTTAACAATCAATTAAATCTTTTAAGAAAAAATTGAGGCATCAACACTTTTTACTAATCTCTTGATTAGAGGCCCCACATAATTAAATACTTATAATTAATTGCCCAACCAATCCAACTCATTTGTGTGCATAGGGGACCTTATTGACAAATAAATAAATAGGGTTTCATCATTGTTTTAGATTGGTCTTACAAAGGGTGATGTGGTGGTGTATAATATCAAAATATTAAGCAAATCCTTGTCATTTCTGTAAAATAATATAGCAAATAATTAGTGTTTTCATAATTAGGATTAGTTTAAGACTCGTTTTGTTGATTAGCTTAAAAAAACTTAGTTAATAAATTAAACGAGTTGTTAAGTAATTGAGTTAAATTTTAAATATGGTTCAACTTATTTAATCCAATCCACGTGGAAGTATTGATTCAATCACGTGCGTAAAATTTTGTTCAAGCAGATTAAATTAGCAATTTCAATTGTGTATAATATGTGAATAAGTTTAGAAATTATAATTTTAATTAAACTTGTTCCTATTGAGTTAAATTACATAAATCAAGCCCATTTTGTAAGAGGGGCCCAGCCCATACACTTTTGTTCCAAAGTAACATAGGTAAGAGAAATATATATATATATATATATATATATATATATATATATATATATATATATATATATATAATAGTGAATGATTTTAAATTTTCCTTTCATTCTAGTGAAAGTTGTTATATTTAGGACTTAAATTTTTTTGGTTAGAATTTTATTCATTTTGTTTTTAAAATAGAGTAATTTTAATTTTAAGACTTATTAAGAATCCATTTTCTTTATTGAGTTTTTTTTCTTTTCTATTTATGTTTTCAAAATACACTGTTTTTAATATTTCAAAAATAATTAATACGTTTTGAAACATTAAAATAACTGAACATCAGTATATTTTAAAAATACAGCAGAAAATAACAAAAAAACTCAGCAAATAATTCAAATTAACCTATTCATTAATTGAAATTCTTTAATTCCAACAATGGTTCTCCTTCAACTTTAATATATTATAAGTGAAGTAACTTATATTTTATTAGGCTTAATAATAATTTATTCATAGTCCGACTCATGAATTAAAAATAAATTAGAAAACATTAATACCAACTTCGAGTATTTTGTAAAAGTAAATATTTATTATAGTTAAAATAAAAAGTTTAAATATTAAAGATTTATTTTTAATATAAATTAATTAAAACCATACTTTGGATGACATGTAACAAAAACCTAATAATTTAGGTTCGAAATGGATGATATTGACCACAATTCAGTGTTAGTTCCATTGTCCTCATCACAGAATTAGGGTTGTCTGAACAAGAATTATTGAACTTAAAACCCCTATAATTCAACCACTCAAAAGTTGTCATTTGCTGTCACCCAAGCATTATATATAATATTATTTATATATAAGCATTTTCTATATTTACATGACTTTTTTTTTATAATAATATTTTAACAACATTTTTTTTTTACAATATTTTAACTTCATTTATATGTCATTACGTGATTGATCCAAAATTATTCAACAATTCTCATAAACACCACTATGGACCAATAACAAAATGACACATAAATAATATTAAAATGTTGTCAAATAAATATTTTGTCAAAGTATCATTATTTTTTTTTTTACAGTTCAAGTTCTATTAAATTTTACAGTACAAAATTAAACTACCCTCTATTAAAAATATCATATTAATTTATGTTTGAATAACTATACTTATGTTCTTATAGCATATTGTATTTGTGAGAGTATACAAGAGTTTATGAGTGAGGCAACAACACAAGCTTCTGTCATGAATGAAATGGAGACAGAGAGGGACATTTCTTACATCAGATATCAGATATCATGATAACACTTTGAACTTCAATTGTACTGTAAAACCGTAACAAAAACCCCTTTGAAAACTCCTCTTTACCAACTCTGTAGTGAAGTCATTTTGTCTTGTTAAACTTGAACTTCATTGTAGTACTCTTGCTCTAACTCAACTTAAGATCAGGACTTGAGAAACAAAGTTGCCAAATCAGTGTTTTTATCCATAATGTAAGGCTATGTGTTAATGTTTCTGTGTGCAATACAAGTGATTGAAGTTCCTCAAGAGATACTAAGCTCAGCAAACCGTTGAGGAAATGCTAATTTACCAAAAAAAATGATAGAAAAGAAAAATACACATAGAAATTCACCCACTATTTCTTAGTTAACACACCGGTAATGCCTCCCTAAATATTCTAAAACTAGTGCTACCCTTTCGTCCCCTCTTACTCAAATCTGCATTGCCTTTCTGCATCATAGCCACAAATTCATTGTAGTCTATTCGTCCATCCTGAGAGGCCAAAGCATACACAGAGTCATCAAAATTTGGAATTTTATCATACCATAAAATTATTGTAATGTCAATCTTAAAGTAGTCCAATTTGTTCATTTCTTTTGTTTCTTCTGTCAATCAATAAAAATATGTTACTGTTGAATATGTATGTATGTATAGTGTATCTATACTCACATTATCTTGATCAGCTTCTCGGATCATTTCCTCCAAGCGAACATCTCCAATGCCAAATTCTTCGCAAGCTTGTTGAAGCTCATCTTGGGTGATGTAGCCACTTCCATCTTTATCAAAATAAGCAAAAGCTGCAACTAAATGATCTTCTCTGTCAACCTTGTTGAGATGCAATGTTGCAGCTATGAATTCTCCGTAGTCAATTGTGCCACTGTTATCAACATCTGCCTGGAATCCATAACAAAATTGGATTCCATGGTTCAAAACAATGTACTATTGAAAAAGTTTACCTTTCCTATGCTATCACCTATTATCAATCTCTAATTTTACGAAATTAATGTAATAAAGTAAGATGATTCCGAACACTTACTGCTTGCATAAGGTCGTAAATTTCAGATTCATTGAGATTAGCACCAAACTTTTTCAGTCCAACCTTGAGTTCTTCAAAAGTAATTTGACCACTATTGTCTGTGTCTATCGCCTTAAACATTTCTTTCAACCCTGCAATTTCTTCTTCAGAGAGATTCTGTGCTATAACCTGCATAACACAGCAATAATTTAGCTAAGTTTGGACATCTAAGCAGAGATTTCCAACATTAAGCAATACAATTTAGCAGCAATAATAGTAATAAGATGCCATATTCAACTTTGTAAGTAAAATAAAAAATTGCATAAACTATAGTTATCCTGTTGGATCAAAGAGTTTGTACAAGTGTCTCATATAGAGTAGAATTGAACAAGAGCACCATATAGAGATGGTGTGTACTCTTATAGAGATTTGCTCAGTTTATTCTCAAACACATCCATGCTTAGAGAAGAAAAATAAATACAATCATGAAAAGAGACTAGAGACTTAAAAATAACTTACTCTGAGAGCCATTTTCTTGAGTTTGTTCATTGCATAAAACTGCTTTAGGCGACTTAAAACTGCAGAATCAAGCGGCTTGTCAGGAGCTTCTCCATCAACTTGAATCCAGGGGTGACCTGCCAAATAATTCAGGACATCTTCATCAACAATATTGTAGAATACCTCAAGTTCCACCATTTTATAACACACTCACTTCTGAAAATAGTAATACAATGTGCTTAATCTTTCATCCCAAGATACAATATTCCCATAAATGTGTTGGATAATGAAATTAAAATATTTAACATACAGAATTTTAATAAAAACTGAATGAGTAACTTATTTATGAACTTTAAGTGATGCAGGTGTATGAAACATAACTGTTGCCATCTAAAAGAATAAAGAAGGCTGAGCTGAAGAAAATATAAAATGTATTATCACTTGCCAAACGTGGTGTGAGAGTAATAACTTTTGTTTCACTGACATCTAAAAGGGATTGTAGTATATAATCTTACGAAGAACGTCAAAAGCTGATATCCGTTTACTAGGGTCTCTGACAAGCATCTTCTTGACCAAGTCTTTTGCACTTGCAGATACGGAAGGCCATGGATCCGATGAGAAATCGGCTTGATTATGCAAAATTGCGTCGAATATCTCTTGCTCCGTTTCTGTTACCAAGTAACAAAATCGATATTAAAATTTTACAACCAGGGAACATTTAAGGAAGGAAAAAAGTTACTGTCATTGTATTTGTCGGATGACTATGTAAAACCTTTATATTGTCATCGCATATGCTTACAAGATTCAGTAAAAGGTAACCAAAATGATTGGATCATATTGTGCTAGTTATGTTAGGAGCTATTACCTCCCCAAAATGGAGGCACCCCACATAAGAGAATGTATATGATGACACCAGCACTCCATACATCTGCTTCGGGGCCATAACGCTTGCGTAGAACTTCAGGTGCTACATAATAGGGACTTCCTACTACGTCATTGAAAATTTCTCCTGCAAATGATGAGGGTTACTATATGAGTATAGCAATGCAGAAATTTCTCACATCCATGTGCTTGTCGATTATCACTGCACTCTTAGTAATATAATCACAGTAACATGATATTTGTCAAACATGGATATTAAATTCAATATAAAAGTCACAGCTTACACCTAATGGATATTAATCAGAATCATTGGCCCATGGCAACTCTTAGAGAAACCAAAAGCAATCACCTGAAGATAGATGTTAACAATGAATTGCACATGGGGAAGAAACAAAGAAACACTTTTGACAAACCTGGTTTGAAAAAAGCAGAAAGTCCAAAGTCTATAGCCTTGAGAGGGGATTCTTCTTGTTGATTAACAAAGAGAAAATTCTCAGGCTTAAGATCCCTATGCATGACTCCAAGAGAGTGGCAAGACTCAATGACACCAACTATTGTTCTTGCAAGCTTGGCTGCCTTTCTCTCAGTGTAATGCCCTCTTTCGACAATCCTATCAAAGAGCTCACCCCCAGCACACAGCTCCATAACAACATGAACTGAAACAGCATCCTCAAAAGCCTCCTTGATTGAGATCACATCAGGACTGCCTGCCAAGTGGTGCATTATCTGAATTTCCCTCCTCACATCCTCCACATCTTCCTCTGTTACCAGCTTCCTCTTCAATATGGACTTGCATGCATACTCTTTCCCAGTAGCCTTCTCCACACAAAGGAAAGTAGTTCCGAACTGGCCTTGTCCAAGCTTTGGTCCCAAATTGTAGTTCTCCTTAAGGTTGCCGGTTTTCCTTAGCAAAACAGAATCTGCTTTGAGGCCTGCACTTGCCGGCTTCTTCACATTGGGTGGCCTCTTTGGTTTTTGGGGCTGCGCCCTTGTTTGTTCCGGAGGTGGTATAGTCTCTGTGGCTTGACGAGGAGGCTTCACCTCATCACTCTCAATTTTCACTATCTCTGGAGGCTGATCTTGAACAGTTTCTACGGATTTTGTCTTCTTTTTGCCACCTTTCTGTGCTTGAGAAGAATCTTTCTTTTGTCCACGACACCACCAGTATGAACTAGAAATAGCAGAGCCACGAGTTCCGGCATTAGAAGTAGAGGTTCTCGATCCAACACAGTTGTTTCCCATCTGACACTAGATACTTCTCCTTGTTCCAAGCATCTGGTATAACAAACAAAAACAATAAAACCCTCAAACTCAATTTTATTTTTCTCCTCAAAGAGAAAAAAAAAAAAAAAAAGAAAAAGAAAGGAGAAACAGATAGTTATCTCGTGTGGTGTTTTTCAATAAGAATTCGAGTTTTACCTATATTATCCTTAATGCAAATCTTTAAAAACGTAGATTCTTAATATAAAACTCTGATTCTAAGAACAACACCTAAGTTTTGTCCAAAGGAAAAACAAAAGGCTTGTTTATGATACCATATTAGCTCGATGGTGCAATGCAATTGATGCGAGAAAGCTCGTTGAACGACTAATATTTTGTTTTTGCCCCATAGTGGGGAGGCATGCACATGCAAGCGTGCTGAGAGAAGGGTACCAAAGATGGAAAGATAATGAAAAAAAAAAAAAAAGGTTTTTCAAGATTTGGAAAGTTTTTAAAAATGCTACATCAATGGCTGGAACAAGAAACCAAGAAACCAAGAAACCCTTTAGGCAATGATGAAGAGGAGAAACGAAAATGCACGTAAAAGGAAAAGGGTTTTGATTTTGAAGGCGTGAGGGTGGTGGTGGAAGGAAAAAACCAGAGCTTGGGATGGAACGAAGAAGGAAAGAGAGAAGGAGTTGTAGCGGTTTTTTCTGTTAGAGAAATGAATTAATGAGAGAGCCAAGACAACGCGTTGGTGATCAGAGGGCTGAGAAGGGTGCGACAATTGGAGTGGACGGTTGAGATTTGGTGGGTTTTCAAAACGTGGTTGTCACGTCGTTGTTGTTATGTGCAATTAGGTCAAATTGCAATCTCTGTCTGTCTATCTGTTTTCAGAATGTTCTCAACCGCCGGCGGACGACAGGCCCTCGCCGGTGATAATTGTTTGTGTTATTTCTCTCTCTGTCTCTCTGCTCTCTCCCCTTGTGTTGCCAATTTCTTAATTTGCTTTATTATACGTTAATTATGATCTGTTTTTGATCCTATTAGGGTAATCAATTCTCCAATTGCATGCTAATTTGTATCTTCCATGTGCACCACACGTTGAACTCAATTAACTATACTATTAAAATTGAAATAAACATTATTACTTGTTAATCGAAATAATCATTAATACTACATGCTTATTACATATCCAAACATGTTATCAACCACTAAATTTATCTATTCTATATTTGTTAGAGTCAAATCCCAAATTTCATTTGCTATAAAAATATCTAGATGGATAATTTTGTGATTTTTTTCATAAAGCAAATAAATAAAAAATAAAACTCCCAAAAAAAAAAATTCCCATTTAATAAAAAAATAAATATATTCATAGACAGGTTGATCTTCTCTACATATTTTTCTCTTTTTTTTTCCTTTTTATTAATAAATAGGTAAAATAATAATTTATATACTAAATACAACTAAAATTTTCACTCTTTTTCTTTTTAATTTTTTTAAAATGATTTTTGCTAAACATAAAATTTGATGTTAGAAATTTGGATGTCCAAATATCACACCGTTACCAAAGGGACAGTATGTTACATGGATTTTTTTTTTTGTTTTCGATTAAATGATAAAAAAAAATCCATTCTTTTCATAGATATTAATTTCTTAGAATTTCGCAAAAAAAAAAAAAAACTCCGTTAGAAATAACACTTATAAACACTTAAACAAAAAAAAAAAAAAACAGACTTAAATTATCTTGAGCTCTTATAGTTTTGTAAATATACAATTTTGATCTTTATAAAAATTTAATTACAATATTTTATAAAATTAAACATTAAGGTTGAGTATCAAAATATATTTGTAATTTCTAACAAAAAAAATGCTTAGTATTCATCAATATTTTGTAAAACATTAATAGCAATATTCAACTATAAGCTTTTACATTGTTTTTCTTTTTAATAATTAGATAATATATTAAGTTAGACTAACATAACTTATAATTTAAAAATTGAAAGGATTGTATGTTTCGATAAATTTGAATAGGATAAGATTGAGAAAACTACACAATGATGAAAAAAAAAAAGGAGTAGATTTAATCCAATAAAATATCATGAGTAACCTCATTGAGAGGAAATTGGAACTAAATTAATATGATGTGAATTAATGTTATGCCACTATTGATTTTTTCAAATTAGGGAATATGACAACATGCATTGCATTCACTCCACGAAAGCCAAACAAACCACTATCCAAACGTGCTTATCATAATTGCAAATTTATAAACATGCACTCACATATAGATGTGCATATAATGATATAACACACACATATATAGATGTTTAAAAATGATAAGTGTTGTTATATTAGTTTATTTATTAAAATACCAAAATAGGATTATAATCCTCCTTACCTTAACCTTTCCTCTTAAACCATACACAAATAATTATAAATATTAAAAATAAGTGTTTGATTCATGGATAGCTATATCTCTAAAAAAATTCAAATTAGTCTTATTATTATTATTATTATTATTATTATTATTATTATTATTATTATTATTATTATTATTATTATTATAGATAAATTGTTAATGTTGTGAATAGAAAACGAGTTGTGAAATCATCTTTATTCTATTTAATTGATTCGATAATATTTTGACAAAACACATAATTAGAATAACTATTTGAAAATATTTTGACAAAACACCAATTATATAACTTAAATAATTCTCATTCACTTAAGTAAAATTCAATTAATGTCAATTTTAAGAACATTATTTACCAAATCATATTAATCACATAATTATATTTTGTAATCATCTTTATTCTATTTAATTGAATCGAGAATATTTTGACAAAACACTAATTAGAATAACTATTTGAAAATATTTTGACAAAACACCAATTATATAACTTAAATAATTCTCGTTCACTTTAGTAAAATTCAATTAATGTCAATTTTAAGAACATTATTTACCAAATCATATTAATCACACAATTATATTTTGTAATCCATATACATCATCAATCTAACAATATAATATACATTAACAGAATACTTAAAACATATGCATAATAATTAATATCATTTATAAATTATATATATACAAAGTCATTTAAATCATTGGAACAAATAATAGTTTAAGTTTAAAAAAAAAAAATTGGTCAACAGTAGTAATTTCTCCCAACTCTAATCCATTAATCCAAAATTTTGAGGTAATATTTTTTAATGTTTTTCTTTTATGGAGAAGAAAATGAGGGAAAGAAAGAAAATTTAATTAAATTTGAATTGTTAGAAAAAAGAGACAAATATAGTGAATTCATTATAAAAGTTATGATATATTTTTATAGAAGATATTACAAGACTTTAAAATCTTAAACATTTTCAAAGCTCAACAATTATATACCATTATATGAGAATTCATAACAAAAATAAAGAAAAGGAAATATTATCGAGAAATCATACCAAAATTTAAGTTATCTAAAGAAGAATTAATCCATAAAAATGTTATAATATATTATTATTATATTGCAAAATATGAAAACGTTTTTGCAACCTTAGTATTTGGCAACATTAAATTTTATTTCTTAATTGCCAAGTTAACTCTTAATTGTCAACGTTAACTTTTTAATAATAACGTTCAAATAATTAATTGATTCAACGTTAAAATTTTTATGTTTTTTAGTTTTTTTTTAATTAATTGATTCTTTTCTAACCTATAAATAGAGAGCATTTCCTTCATTGCAAAACACATCAAGTTCAGTTTTTTTCATTCTCCTCTTTTTTAGTTTTATTCTTTTTTTCTTTAACACCAAGAATGTCAGTAGGTGACAGGGAGAATAGGCTGTCAGAATGTAGCAGGGTGAATAGGGTGAATATGCCGCAGTTGCTCAGAGAACCGCGGCCTATTTCCCTGTAATTTAATTTTTTTTCTTGACGTGGCGTCAAAGGTGATGGTTGACTAGGGTATATGATGCGGTTAAGCGAGGAACCGCGACATATATATGTTCGATTTATTTACAAAACTGTCACCGCGCACCATTATGCTGCCATTATGCTGCGGTTTCTGGTGAACCGTGGCATAATGAGCGATGTATAAACCCTATTTTTTTACTAGTGTATCATGAAATGGATTTGAAACGTTAAATAAACTTAATAAAATTTGGTTGAAAAAACTAAATTCAAACATTTATAAAATTAAAAACTAAATTTGGCTAAAATTTTAAAGAGAAAATAATTATAACTTTCACTGCTAAAGACATATTTTTTTTTATGAGTATAATGCGTTTTTCCATCTGTTACAATATAAAGAAAGAAACGGTTACCCAAAAATTAAAATTATGTAAAACAAATTAAAATCCAAAATGACAAATAAGTGAAGGATTAATATCATGAAAAAAATATATTTAATCCTAAACTATTTTATTAAGAGAGAAAAATATTATAATTTCTATGAGCTAATGTTGACTATTTGTTTTGAATATTAGTTGGTGATTTTATTTAGTTTTTTTGGTGCATAGTGATCTATATTCAATATTTGAGACATCCCTAATTGATTATGTTTGGTTAGCACGTCCCCACTATCACAAACAAAAGGGATTGTCTAAGGTTGTGGTGTCAATGTTATTCTATACTTGCTTAATTTTAAAATTTTAGCCATTACATATAAAATTTTATTTCAAATTATTATTTATATGTTTACATGTACATGGTTTTGGTATTTTAAATTTCCTAAATTTTAACATAACTCTAAATTTGATGAGTGTACCTTTTAAGTTTGCTAAATTCTAATTTGGCTTGTTGGTATTTTAGGGTAATTTTAATGTTGTACTATTAAGAAAATTTTATGATTTACATTTTACTTATTAAATTGAAAATTACGCAATCACTTTAAATAATTCATCGAGAATATGCTAACATGACATCATCATATAAGTGTGTAAATAAATTTGAACTAAAAAGACAAAATTAGATAAGTACGATACTGAAAAAAAAAAAAAACTGAATTAGCGTAACTAAAATTTAAAATATTAAAATTGCATATTACAATGTATGAAATATTTGTATAATAAAAACTGCAGACAAAATAAAAACCCATTGTTGAAATGTAACAAGTACAATTAGAGCCATGTTTAAACTAGTAAATACTGTCACAAAGAAAATGATATATATAGGAAATATGTAACATTCCAATAAATATAATTTGAAAAATTATAATTTATTCTAAGAGTTAACAAAAATAATAGGTTTAATAGGTTCGGAGGTCCCTATATTTGGAGGTTTGTTTCAATTGGGTCCTCCAATTTTTGAAGTGATCAATTAGGTCCCTAATTTTGTCAATTTGAATCAATAAAAGCCTTTCTGTTAAATACAGTTAACGCCGTGAAGTTTTTTAACATGTGACACGCTGACGCTTCCAAGTAACATGGTTTCAAGTGCATAGGTGGATTATAAAAGGGTAAAATCCCTAAATTAAAAGGGTGTAATTCCTAAATTAAAAGGGATTTCACCCTTTTATAATCCACCTATGCACTTGAAACTATGTCACCTGGAAGCGTCAGCGTGTCACATGTTCAAAAACTTCACGGCATTAACTGCATTTAACGGAAAGATTCTTATTGATTCAAATTGACAAAATTAGGGACCTAATTGATCACTTTCAAAATTGGAGGATCCAATTGAAACAAACCTCCAAATATAGGGACCTCCAAACCTATTAAACCAAAATAATAATAAAGAACAGTAAGAGATAAGCACTTAGGAGCAAAGAGAATATAAAAATATCATATAGAATTAAAACTGTACAAGATATAGAAGTCTGATAAAATTTACAATTTAAGATCGAACAGTCCTATGACAAGTTCAAGACCGAACGGTACATCAAAAGAGATATCTAGACCAAATGGTTACATACACTAAGCAAAAATTAAATCATATACTAAGGACCGGACGGTCCTGTACAACTTTCTAGCATCACGTCCAAGGGTTGCTCTGTTTGCAGGGCATCTTCCATTGTATCTTCATGATCACCCTCTGCTCACACCCAAAAGGGATGATCATTGCAGTGAAGAGAACAAACCGAACAATCAAATACCGAATGACAACATAGACAAGACAGAACAGATAAGGGTAAGCTTATGTAAATTTAATTAATCATTTTCAATATACTTTTCAAAACATACACATGAATCACATACATCAATATCTCAATCATAAATCATAAGTCAAGTATTTCCATTTAAAAACCGAACGGTAATATCATCATAACCAATTCCTCTAGACACTTTCCGGACGGTATGACCATGTATTCTCACCGCTCTCTGCACCCGGGTGGACCTAGCTGGGATACACTCAACAGACCGCCACCCGAGGTTAGTCCAGTGGAACCACCTCGGTATAGAAATACTCTGAGGCTAAAGGACCTCCTGCCATTCCCACACATGAGTTACCCTTCTCTATCTGAGAAGGCATAATCACAGAATATCAGGATAGAGTCAGAACCTAAGCCTTAGCCACGGTCATACTTTACCAATACAATTTCAATCATGAGCTATTCCTCCCTGGAATACTCTTAAATCATAATAATCTTGTTCATAATTTACTTCTTTCTCTTATGGACACAAAATGACCAGACGGTGATGAGGAAGCTGAGTATCAAAAGGGATTCAATAAGTGACCGAACGGTTAAAGACAAAATAATAGACCAAACACAACAAGGATTTCCATCAGGTGATCGAACGGTCTGATAGAAAGGAAAACCGAACACTATTGGAATCAAGAAATATAAAATTATACATGAGGGAGAACGTACTGCCAATGACATAAGTGACTTTGGAGGAACCTGAACACAAAGTTTATAATTTTAGCCGAATGCTTTTCTGACCAATAGAAGTTCTCTTCAATAAAGCGAGTGCTAGTACAAAACCAAACACTCTTTAGGAAATTTAGTGTCAGTGTAAGACCAAACACTTTTCAAATAAATAATATTATAAATCGAACAAAATTCAATAAGAAACTCATAAATGGAAACCAAATGCTTCATAAATTAAGTGTCAGTATAATACCAAACACTTGTATGACTGAACGCTTGGTTTATGACCGGACGTTCTTAAAGTGAATAATAATAACAATAAGCGAAACCGAACGACATTATAATAAATATAATTAATATGAGGCCGAGTACTACTCAATTTATGATCGAGTACCTTCTCAGATCGAGCACTAGATCTATGACCGAGCACTTTCAATAATTATTGTCAATATAAACCGAACGTTCAATATATGACTGAACGTTATTTTAAGAAATATAATTAATATGAAACTAAGTAATCAGTCTGTGACTGAGTACGTCAGAGTAGAACGTTCAGTATAAGACCGAACGTTCTGGAATGGATGAATCATTGTAGCTAACTAAACAAGCAAGGTAATTAAGTTTCAATACCATAATACAAGACCGAACATTTTAGGGAAAACCGAACGATCCTAATGACCTTTCGATTACAGACTCATATTTTTACTAAGTTATGTAACCTTAGGAAATATTTCATACCAAGAATTAAACATGCAAATTCACAACAGCAAGATCATACATTCAACAACATATACTCATAAATCATGTATACGAAAATAATCATAATTAAATTTATAAGCTTCCCTTACCTTATAATCCAAGCTAAACTTCTAAGTCCTTTACAACACCACTTCTAGGACTTCCAAAAATCCAAAGTTGTCCAAATGAAATTTTGATCGGTGTAAGTGAAAGAACTTGATACCAGGAAGAATTATTCTAAAAGGAGGTTGATGATCGGAAGGGAGGAGGTGGTCGGAATCTTAAAAAGAACGTTGAGGTTTCTAGATAGGAGAAGGAGGATTTTAGAGAGAAGGAGGAAAATTAAAATTTCAGAAGTATGGAGAAGAAGAATTGCGTACCTAAAGAGGCTAGAAATTAAAACTCCAACTCAAATACTACCACCAAAAATCGATCAGTTCAATCCCTTAGTGTCACTTGTATTCCACTTTCTGCAACCTTGAATTCCGTCTCGATGACATGTGTCCTTCTCGTGTAAGGAATTTATGAAACTTGATAGCTTGTCCCCCACTTACAGAAATGGAATTAATGGGACGTGACAAAATAGCATACTACATTAAGAAAAACTGTACTATTTAAGATAAAAAACAATATGTATTTTTTATTTTATAAAGTCACTTTTATGAGATTTTATTACCAATTAAGGAAAAATGTTATCGAAAAAAAAAACCTCTTTAAAACATGATTTAAATTTAAACACTTTTTTAGTGAACTTTGTGACAAAGTGAATGATTTACAAAAATAACCATTTTTGTTTTATGCTTAATAAACTATTTTAATTATTAAATCTAATATAAATAGATTGCCTAATAAACAATAAAGACAGTGTGACATTTCTTTTAAAACCTTCATTTTTGTGAAACAAGTTCTCTTAATAAGGATAAGCAGTGTTGATATTTTATATTTTATAGTTCAGAAAACAAAATGAACTTTAGCTGAAAACATGGAAAAAAAAATATTGCAAAATGAATTTTGATTTTAGTTTATAAAATAGTAAATTTTAATTATTTTATATGTTTCTCCATTTTTGAAAATTCAAAAGCTATGGACATTAAGTTTCCAAGAAAAGAAGGTGTGATATAAATGAATGTAGAAGAAAAGAAAGGGAGAATGAATGTGGAAGTAATTGAAGAAACACACATTAATAAGTTTTAAATGAAAATACAATAATAAAGACTAATTAAAAGTTGAAAGACTAATTAAATATTAATCAAAGACATAGTGCAATCCACCAAGAGTTGAACTGTCCAATACTTAGGGTCAATTTGGGTAATTCACTTTCTTCACCAACCCTTGAAACCCTACAACTTTTTTGGGAAAAGAAAAACAGCATAGTCCAAAATTTTATCACTTTTAATTTTCATTTTTATCACTTTTAATTTTGTGTTGTTCTTATTATTATCCTTTGTTGAACTTGATTATCTTTTTTTTTTCTGTAAATTTAGTTAAGCAGTTTTAACTATGTGAATGCATTAACATTTTTGTTAAATATTACATATTTGTTTAGTTAAGCGATGAACAGAAATTGAATAAATTAATATAATAAGGGCTCAGTTTTTTAAAAGAAAAAGGAAAAACCAAATATAAGATGTGATAATACAATAAGGACAAAAAAGTAGATTAAATAAAATAATTTTATACTTTTTCATTAATAATTATATTATATTATCTGAATTGTGTTGAATTGACTTCACTGTTTGTGTAACTGTAGTGCGTATATTTTAAAACTAACATTAATTAAATAAAACTAAAACGGGCTAATTAAGTTTTCGTAAATGTTGGTGGAAAAATTAAAAATCAACATAATGTGAAGAGAAAGTTCAGTTATGCTTTTATTATAACGTATAAAAACTTAACTTCATTCTTTATGTAATTTTATGTGGTTGTTATCAATTTAAAATCAGTTCTACTTATTTTTTTATTATACATTTGGTCTAATTATTACTAAATATAAATATAAATATTTGCAGATTAATTAACACATATTTACATTATATTCTTATTGAAAATATTATCTTGCTTTTATATATATATATATATATATATATATATATATATATATATATATTATTATGTAACGTCCCAAAATTATATAACAAGTATATAGACATGGAAAGCAACAACTGTAATATTAGAAAACATTAGGAGTGATATGATGCTAGTATATAGTTATACAGTCATCTAAAATAAAGACAAGTTAAAAGCTTTACATATATAAAGTCTTTCAAAATGGAATAAGATAAAGAAATTGAAAGTAAATCTAAGAGGTGGGAGCTACATCTCCACTGTCCAGAGCTTGCTCCAAAGGCGTGTCATCTACTGGTTCTGCTCACATCCAAAAGTAGGATGATCATCGCAAGAAGGGAAGACCAGAAACATGCAAAATACACACATACATTGCAAGGGTGAGCTAGTATTTAAAACATAAACATATTCAATGCATTTTCAAGAAACAGAGGATACAAGCAACAACCAATCAAACATAAATAAATCCTAATTGACCTAGACTCATCCGGACTAGGAATGAATATTGATCTTGGGCAGGTTGTGCACTTGTGGTGGACTCTACTGCTTTATAAAGCCATTGCCGAGGGGTTTCACCCGACCACACACAAGGCTAGTCCGTTACCGCGGAATAGACCTCCAGTGAAAGCGTCTACCCTAGGACTTCCCACTACTCTCACCACTCGCGTCGATCCTCTTTATTTGAGAATGAAAGACCGTCAGAGTATTAGGGATAACCTCCCTTGAAGGAGCCTCAATATTCATTCATACACTAAAGTGATCTCACTTAGAGATCTTAGAATAATTCTCAAAGTTAATTTTTGATTTCAGGTATATGTCTGGGGTCAGTAACAAGTTGGGGCGTTCTGATGATTATGGATTCATTGATCCCCAATCAATTCATGAATCAAATGATTTTGATCAGATCAACTAGAATCAGATAAGAAGTTTTGGAAGCAGCAAGAAAATATACTTTTTGCCTTATATGTCCGGGTAAGTGAACTTTGTTAACATAATAAAGTTCCATATGTGATTTTAATATTTAATAGTTAAGTTATTATGAATTTCAGGCGCCATTGGCAGCTTCTTGTTATGTCTATGCAAGAGAACTATGCTTTGTGGTTCTGCTCATTGCACAGACCTCCTCCCACACAACTCAGACAAGCAATTGATTGGTAAGAACCTCAATGTTTGGACTTTCTTTGTTATATAAATGAATGCTAAAACCTTTTTTTATATATAGTTCTATTCCAACAATTGTGATGATGGGTGGGAGATCAATTGCTAACAGAAACATTGCTTGGATTTCTCTCAAGGTTTGACATATGCTAAAGCCAAACTTTGTTATAGTTGTTTTATTTTAATGTTATTCACTAACTATATACAACTGTGATGATATATTGTAGTGTAACAAACAAAATGGGTCATATGAGTGTGGATACTATGTAATGTATTGGATGACCCATATTGTTCGTTCTCACATCACAACTCGCTGGGAAACGGTAATATTTAACTTTATAACAAATTTTGATTTTTTCCCAAATGTAGAATTCATATAAACTAATTAATATGAATTGTCTTGTGCAGAAATTCAAGACTACTACACCAATTCCTAAGAAGCCACTATTATTCATGAGGAACGCTGCTGCGAAGTATATAATTAGATTGTACAATAGCTCCTAGTTATTAGATTTAAACATTGCATTTGATTAGATTGTATTTTATTAGACTTTGTACTTTATTTGATGTTGAAATACATTTGAACATGTGTTTGTTATGTTGAAATTGAATTTATGTACATGTTTTTATATGCAGGTCTGTTTTTGTGGTAGTGGATATCACAAAAACAGACCTGCAATTTTAAAAAACTGCAGGGGAATATGTAGCGGTTGTGACCCCAACCGCAGCATTTAGTTCTCGTTTATTTATTTATTTTTTTAAAAAACACATGTATGGCCGCGGTTAGTGCTAGAACCGCTGCATATACCTGCGTCTTTTACCATGGTTCGAACCGCGGCATATACTGGAATTGTTTTTTAAAAAAAAAAATGGGTTTAGGCCGCGGTTCCCTGTACAACCGTGGCATATTCCCCAACTTTTTGACCGCAGTTATAACTGCGGCCTAAAGTCTATGACTTACTACTGCGGCTAAATATGCCGCGGTTCGTAAACCGCGACGTATAGTAAAAAATAACCGCGGTAATATCCCCTCGCTGCACTAGTGGTGTGTGGGTGTGCCCATGATTCCCACCACAATCTCTTCTAACGTTAAATACTCTGTGATGGTTTTTGGAGTAATACAGAATACAGAAAATTTCATATCAGGTCACTGAGCCTACTCTTTCCTTCATATACATCACCATCGTGTTTTAAGAGCAAGGGTTCAGAAACCAGAAATTAGGCAAGCATACAACATGGAGGTTGGTCTTTCTGCTTCCGCTTTTCATTCTTGTAAATCTGAATATGATTAAATGTGTTTATTTGATATATTTGGATTTATTGAATTTTTGTACGAACATGTTTTTACATTTATTTCACATAAAAGATGTTCTTACTTGATATATTTGGATTTATTGAATTTTTGTACGAACATGTTTTTANTTTTGTACGAACATGTTTTTACATTTATTTCACATAAAAGATGTTCTTACTTGATATATTTGGATTTATTGAATTTTTGTACGAACATGTTTTTATATTTATTTCACAGAAAAAATGTTCTTATTTGATATATTTGGATTTATTAAATATTTGTACGAATATGTTTTTTACATTAAAGATACCATCTATTCTCACTTTCACACAAAGGGAAATTGAAGAAACTATGGCTCTCCCAATACAACACCACCTCCTTTTGTTCCTTGTTGCCATGTTGGTTCCTTTTGCTGATAGCACAGTGCCATAGGACCCAATTAGGTTATTTCATCATGGTTCTCCTAAAGACAAGAACTTCATCATGCAGAGTACAAATGTTTTCAACTTTAAGAGTTTTGGTAAGTTGGCTCAAAGTTCTTCTTCCCTCAAAATTCTTTATTCAATTAATGACATCCATCAGAATTTCGTCGAGATTCAATTCCACAAATCCTTCTTTCTCCGTCGCCATTTCTTTCTTCTCTATTTCAATGCTTTGAGTCAAGTTAGTTATCCTCTTCTTGAGTATATTTTGTTGACTCTGTAAAACACCCTTGCGGCGCTCCATTGCCTTGATATTTTCTTCCTTTTCTTTTAGAGCGTGAAACTTCTTGACACGATTTTTTAATTCCAATGCAGATTCTATGGATGGCTTAAGCCACTCGAGACTAAAGTTGAAACACTGCAATTCCTGCCAGATTCTTTGCAGATAATGACATCCATTGTCATCCATATCTCTTACCTTGTGGGTCTTTAGAAATAACAGAACTTTGCCCAAGTAATTGAAAGAATATTAATTTATTAAAATTTATTAAATGAGTAATTATTATTATTATTATTTATTAATTAAATAATTAGTAAAAATTCTATTTTTTTTGTTACATATATTAAGAGGTTTCTCTTATGTAATAATGGATATCTTCCTTTTACGTATTTGAGTGTGTTAATTTTTGTGGGATCTCTTAAGCCATTGTTTTTTCAGTATAAATTTGGTAATTGTTAGTTCATTATCTTATAGCTTCCAAGTTTACAAATAGCCTATATATTAAGCTTCTTTTTTAGGTGGAACAATAATTTCAAAATTTTTGTTTAGACTAGTAATACACAAAAATGGAGATTGTTCACTATTAAATGGTCTATTTTGTGTGGTTCTAAGGTGAATGTTGGTTTGAAAGTTACTAATATATATGCTACATTTAGTTTAAGAGTTCACTATGACAAAATGACTTGGAATGAACTCTTGTGTATTTGATTTCTTAGGTCTAAATATCAAAAATATATGTTATTTAAATCATCGTCAATTTGGCATGGTATTAAGAACGCATATGATGTTGTTCTTCAAAATACTTTTTGGACATTAGGTGTGATTGTATAATATTTGGAATGATCTCTGGTATTCTAAAATTTGTGTATCTAAATTGACCAGAATTTCTTATTTTGACAAAATAAGGTTATGCTTTATTATTAGGTCTGCATAGGTATTCATTGGAACTTTTTTTCTTTTGTTGCCAATTTATGTTATTTTTCTTCTTAAATGATTAATGAGGATGACGATATGTTTAGTTGGATTCTAAATGATACTAGTGTGCTTTTTCAAAAGTTGTAAAACAATTTTGTTCTTTTGGTATGGAAAGAGTGGATTGGGAATTTGCTTTGGTTGAATGATGTGTCATAAGCTAAAACTTTGGTCATTTGGAAATTGTTGTATAACCATTTACATATTGATTTGAATGTTTAAAAAATGGAGTTATGGTAATAATGTTGAATATTTCTCTTATTTGCTATTTCATTGTTCTAGTATTATATTTTCGTTGTAGGAATGATTTAAGGAAATTTTTCAAAATTTACAGTTTTCTTCTAGAATTTGGTTGTTTAGAATATGTAGATAGTTTTTCGGTCTTTTGGATTTGGTTGTTCAATATGTGAGTAGTTTTTCAATTTTTAGGAATGCAAACTTTTATTTATATTCAAAGTTTCTCTTTTTCATGTGATGACGAATGATTAATAGACTTTAAGTGTTAGTATAGTTGAAATGTCATAGAATTTTTTATTACTTATATAATTTTTTTTATCCACAAATGTTAGTTATTATAATTTTTGTTAATGGAGAAATTGAACTCACATATAGACTCCCTCCAAACCTTTCAAACTAATATATTTACTTATATTTAATAGTTTAATATATATACATATTTAAGTACAACAAATTTATTAAATTATTTAATTAATGATTATAATTTAAACCATTATAAACAAATTTAAATTAATTCTAAAATAATTTTGAAAAACAAAAAAAAAAAGGTCATCTTAATTCAGGTCCCGAATTCATACTGCCACATTGTGCTCACTCAGGGGAAAAAAAATACATACATGGGGACCATTGGAATTTGATTTTTTTTTTCTTTTCTTTTTATTTAAGACATAAATTCATGACAAAAAAAATATTTTTTTCAATAGAGTCATTATAGTTTGTGACAAAATTTATTGGTGACGTAAAAAGGTTCTCATAAATAAGTTATTTTTCATTAATTACTTATTGATACTTTGTATACATATGTTGTAGTTATATATAATACGTTGATAGTTATTTTATTGAAGAAAGAGGTTTGGTGGGTGCATGAGTGTTGACAGTAGCATATATTTGAAGAGAAAGAAGATCATTTGCGTGTTTGGTAGAGTCTAAGAAATTCATTAAACGCGAAACATGTGTAATTGTTCTGTGCATAGTTTCATAATTTTGCTGAGAATTTATAGCCAAACGTGGAAGAATCTGAACACAAATCCAAACACATAGTTTTGTTTCTTCAGAACTGAAGATTATCTTGGCTATGGAAAGAGGAAGAAGAATGAATGATTATGCAGAAGATGGAACTGTGGATCTCAAAATTAATTAAAATGATTAACATAACCCCACCTGATGACCTATCCACCAAGGATTAGCCAGAATTGCTGTTCTTGAGAGTGTCTTCTTCCAAGAAACGAAGAAAAGAATAAGAAGATCTGAAGAAACACACTGTTTTCTTACCCTAGAATATTTTCTGATGACAAAGCAAGAACAAGGTTAAGCAAATTTAAAGCTACAACGCAATTTGCCAACTTGCCAGCTATGGGTTATGTTAGCAACAGGAGATTGATTTGCTTTGCGTTTTCTGAATTCAAGGGACGACAAAAGTCAAACCCTTCAAAGTCATATGCCATGATATCTGACCTTGTGTAAAATTATGTCTCTTTGTATGTAAAGAACAAAACCGAATCATCTGAGTTTGATATTATTAGTGACAATGAAGTTTCTCCAATATGAGTGAAATAACGAGCATTTCCATTCAGTAAATTATTTCTGTAGAATTTTGTTCTATCTTCCCCTAAAATCTCCCACAAAATTCAACAATTTAAATAGAACCTTTGTGTTATTATGTTGCAATATTTCGTAGTAACCATATTGATCTAATATGTTGGTATTCATGGTCTTTGTTCTATCACCAATTACAGAAACTGAAATTCTAGTTTTTCCTTAGAATGATTATTCTTTCACATTAATGTTGTTGTTTTATAACTTTGTAAAATAATGTAATAAAATTTTCAATTGAAATACCTAATTGGATGTGATATTTTTTTAATTTTAACATTCTAACTTGTAAGTTCTGACATTTTATTATTTTAAGTCTTTCATCTAAACTTATTTTAAATGTTGGTTAATATTAAAATATATACAATCTTAAATGTAAGTATTTTATAATGAAACTAAAATCAAACAAGACAAAATCTTTGATGGAGAAATTATTAATTGGATGTTTGGCATTATTTTAATCTCCTAAGTTTATGGAAAAAAAATAATGTTGATTTTATTTAATAGAACTTCTATTTATTAAATATAATTATTAAATTACATAATGACCAAAATAAAAATTTTCTATTTTGTTGACTTGGGTGTATAACTTTATTAATTTTATATATCTCTCCATTGTACATGGAAATATATAAAAATTAACTTTTCTTTCTCTTGATAATAATAATAATTTAATCCTCATCAAAATAAATAAATAAAATACTTTTATATACAATTTTTTATCTTATTTTTTAAAATGAGTTAAATATTTCTAAAAATTATAAATAATTATTTTAATTAACCAGAACTAACTGTTTCTTATGAGGACCGTTAATATCTTTTCTGTACATAATCTATTCTCAAACTCAAATTCAGTTTCCTGAACCATTGTCGTAAAGATTTTTCCAATGTTTTTCCTAAACAATCATTGGTAGTAACTCATCTATTTTCTAATATATTTTCCTCATCATGTTAATTGCAACGACCAACATCCTTAGAACACTAATTAAGAATTATAAAGCTTTTTTTGTAGAAGTGTAATAGCACACTTCCCTGTGATTTCCAATACAACTTCAGTGTTATTTTTAATTAAAAAAGGTTTCTACTTAATGATTTCTTAATCAATATCCTTAAAACATTAGTTAGTAGGACCTTTATTATTATTTATATGGCCAGTAAAAATAAAAGAAAAAGAATACATGATAAATTAACCCTTATACAAGTAACAATTGTGTTGAGGTATACAAAACCTGTGCTGAGTTATTGGAGCTTCAATGACATTTCCACAAGATACCTAAAAGTACCCTGTTTTCTTCTTCTGCTCTTTCCCATTTAACTCTTTTTTCCTTTTAGTTAATGCAGAAAACAAATGCCAAAATTTTTTCTTTCTGCATAACTTCTTTGGTACCTCTGAATTCATACCATGAGTTGCAATGGTGTTTACTTTTTTCTGCTTGCTTGCTTTTTCTGCATGATCTGAAGGAACATCTTCAACTGAATCAGTGTTCAATAGCTTGTTGCTGGTTGGTGTTTGATGCTGAATTGCACCATTTCCCATAGGGTATGAAACAGCTTGGCTTGACAAAATAGCTGTTGGAAGATTCTGCTCCGATGAAGTTGGTACTACTTTGTTAGAATTTACTTCCTTCAAGTTAGGATTTGTTCCTGTATATCTGAAAGAACAAAAAAAGTATAAAGAAAAACTGATGATCAGCAACATCTTAAACTACTTTGCTTATTTTCAAACAAAACCATAAGGAATCAAATTCACAGTCTTCTATTCCTATAAACAACCACAGAAACAACGTATGAATCACCTTGAGTTTTGGATACCAGAGTTAGTGTCAGGCCCTAGTTGCAAAGCTCTCTCTGGAGTATCTCCCTTTGGTACTTCAGCTCCAACATGAGTTTTGGAGCTTATTTGAGTGAGTTTTAAGGAATATGAATCCTCTCTATCATCATTTTTTATACAAGTGGTCAATCTCTGTTGACGAACCATTGAAATGGCCTTGTCTAATGTTTGCAGTGCATGTTCTACCTCTGATCTGATATATACACTCCTCTTGCCTCTTATTACACTTTTGTTAACTTCCTTCATTGGAATGTCTTCTACTTCTCTATTGCCCTCCTCAATTTCTACAATTTCTTCAGTATCTACTACAATCTCACCAAATGTTTTGCTACTACTTAGTTCTTCGGTATTCGTTGTCATTGGCAGGACATTATTTGCATATTGGTTACTCATATCTTCCATGGATGCATCTTTTTCCTCTTCATGCTTGATTTCAACAAGGTCTTTAGCTGTTGCAACTTGCTGAAGCTCTCCACCATTCATGGCCTTTGATACACTAGTGTTGTATAGAGCTTCACGAATTCTAACATATAATGGATCCCCTAAGGCCTTGCTGAATTCTCCTTTACCGTGGTTCGTCATAGAAGACACAGCCTATAACATGGATTGATTTATGTCATAAGAAAACAGAAAATTTTATCAAATATAAAATGCAATGATGGAAGGATGTTTTACTTTTGCCTGATGAAGCAGAAAATGAGATATCAGCTGAATTCAACTTTCAAAGTAGCTATTGTAAATAAAATAGGCTGAGTTCACAAAGCCAGGGTAAATCCTACCCTCAAATATTGTAATAATTAAAGAACCCATGTTAATGTGTTTCTAATTTTTGTACTATGCTTTGTTTAACAAAAATATGTTATCCTCGTTATCTTGGTAATCCATCTCTGCATCTTACACAAATAACTACAATATCAAAAACTGAAAAAATTATAGTAATTTAATGGTAACAATCATAGAATCCAAGGGTAGATGATTTGATCATAGGATATAACAAAAATGCAGCATTAAATTTTCTTTTAACTTATTTTTCTTTATTAAAGAAGAGTTGTCCCATTAGGTAGATTCAGAAAATTAAAGGCCACCTTTCATTGAAAGCCTAATAAAAGAAACATATCTGAAAGAATCTACAACCTTCTGAAAAAGTCTGAAACCATTGCCAATGAGCTGCCTTGAAATAAAGTTTATAAGGGATGGTGGCACAAAATCCAGCTTTACATCCATATTTGCTATTGTCCTACAAAATTTGAAGGTTTGAATCAGACCCATTTTATTTGTGGTACCTTTTTCATTTATAACCACATGAGAAAATGTCACTCAATACAATTAATCCGTGAAGCCAGAGCTTACTTTCATATTTCTTTTAGAAGCTAGTAATAAATGTACTGGTAAATTATAATAGAATATTGGAAACTTAATAATCAATGGAAGCCAGTAAGATAACTTTAGACAGAACATCCAAACAAGCTACATAACCATTCACCGAAACATAAGCAATGCCAAGACTGTATAAAAAAGTGAACAAATAAATATCAAAGAAAAATCAATTTGATTGACAGAAGAACAAAACCAAAAGCCATCAATACAGAATTGTCAGGTAAGGTAACTAATACTTTCTAATATTAATCTGAAAAATCAGCAAACCCTATAATATATTCAAAAGGCAGTGACTTCAGTTAGCTTCAGAGGACTACAGAACATCACTAGTATTGACACAAATAACAGAACTGCAATACCTTCATACTGAAGGTCGTGATTCCAATTATAGTTTGGTAAAACAAATATAAAAATACTTCAGTAGTGGTTATTGTTTAAACATAGCATTTCAAATAGTGAACAGAAAAAACATGCATACTTTCACTATTATCAACAGGAGAACTGGCTTCATAGTTCATATATTCTAATTCTAATATTCTAAAACCATTTGTCTACAAGTCTTTTTAAACAAGCAAAACTTCTATGGGACATTATGATCTCTGTTTGCTGACTGTTTTCCTATTTCATTCAGTCACCCCATTCAATTAAATTTTATGTTTTATGTTTTAATACACCTAAAACTCACCGAAAATAACTTCTTTCTGATGTCACCTTTTGCAAAGCAAAGCCTCCCACCAAATCAATTCTCACAACATCCTTTGCTTCAGGAATTACTTCATTGTTGAAGCCATAAAGGGTCTCCGTGGCATTCTTCGAGTCAGAAACCTACAAGCAAATCAAGAAAAGATTTCTTCAATTTTTGGACTAGTGTAAAATTAGCTTTCCCCAAAAGATAAAACAAACATGGATTCAGATGATTACCGAGTTTGTAAGAACAACAATTAAGTCATCTTGAAAATACTCAAACAAATAATAGTGCACTATAGCTTCCCTCGTAGACAGAGGCCATGAAACCTTCATCCTTTCTTCCAAAATTCAGAGCAAAATCAGCACTTAAAAGCAAAACTTCTGGCATGGTAAGGGGAACTAGAGTTTTATTGTTTTTAATTGATGATGGCAGAACAAACCTCACGAGTGATAACTGCTCCCCAATCCCAACCTTCTGCAAGCATTCAGTTGATAAGATTTTGAAAGTGGGAACAGTAGACTGAGGCCACCTAAATTGAAATTGAGAAAAGGGTGTAAGGTAACCAAATACATTGTTATAACGATATATTACTCAGATTCAAATCTACTCCCAATGAATACATCGACATTCAGAACAGCCTTGTAAAAAAAGTATAAAGCCAACTGCATGCAAGATACATTTCTTGCAACTATAACTTTCTCAGAATCCTAAACCACACCAAAATGTAGTTTCTATCAAGTGGTATAACTTTAAACTTTATACAGAAATTAAACAACCATAAAGGTGATGATACTGGTGAGTTTTGTGTTCAGACTAGTATACAGAAAATTCAAGGCACATATTGTACTAAATATAATTCTCACCATTTTTTGTAAAGGGATGTCTCCCATGAGATACATAAACCTATAACAAAGAAAGTAACACATCAAATTTTGCATGTCGAAATCAATAATATAGCTTTTGTCACTAAAAGGGTTGCTCTAGTGTGACTTACAAACATCAACAGGCCCATCTACAAAGCCTTCCACAAGCATTGTATGAAAAGGGGTCCCTTCTGGTCCTTCGCGATACATAACCCGAAACTCTTCACCATCTTGTTTTAACTGTTGAAATAAGTAATATTATCACTCGAGATCTTGAATGAACAATCAAGTATCTTCAACTAAACAATGAAATAATGTTGGACAAAAAAGAGAATCAACTATGCCGATCATCTAATGTGAGTTCCTGATTTTTGTGAAAGAAAGTCATCAATTATACATGCAAAAAAGAATCAGGATCTGAATGAATGGAAGATGGGATAAATAGGAAAAATATCAACAAAACAAAACATGATGAAACTACTGAGAGTCAACAGCATACTTTCCAATCAGTGTGTGACGTATTAGATCTTTCACTGTCATCTGATGAAACACTCCTCAACATATCGAGAAAATGAGATACCTCGGCAGTCTTGGCTTCTGCTAATTGATCTATATATCCTGCACGAATCAATCATGATGAACTAAGGAAAAAAACACAGATAAAGCAAACAAACAAAATAATTGTCCAAATACTGGTACTATTCCATCCCCAATACCAATTAAAAGGAATTAGGGAATGTAATCACCTTCTACTTCAGGTTCTGAAGAAAGCAAAAGTTGACTTCTGACAAGCTTTTTGAGCAAGCCATCATTTGTAAGATCAGGTGAAGCAAGGGTCCTGTCCAGTCTCTCCCTATACTGCACAATCTTCCTTTTCTTCTCCATCTTTACATCTCCTGCCAATAACCCTTCTCTCAAAAAGTCAATTCAGGAGCACTGGCATACGAAGGATTTCTTCTCTTCTCTGTCTACTCCAGCAGAAAATCACTGTGGTACAACAAGATAAGCCAATCAGGTATAAAACTCTCATCTCATCACGTAACGAACACAAAAAAATTGCACGCGTAATTAGGCAGAACTCGTGAAAGGTTTCTTTCTAATAGCCAAAGAAATGAAACTTCCTGCTAAATTCACTCCTATATGCTGTTGATCAGTTCCATTTGAACCGCGCACACGGAAAAAGAATTCCAAGAAGGAGCAGAATAGCTAAATACATGAATTTACAGCCCCAGACACACGCAAACAATCAAATGAAACATGAGAAAAAGAATTTGAAGTCAACGAAATCAACAAACCAAAATCAAATTCCAGGACTGAAGTCCACAAGGGTCATTCAGAAATTGAAAGAAACCCAAATGAGGAAAAAAGCTAACAAAGCAAAGAGGTGGAGAAATCAAAGCACCCCACAAGCCACATGAAGCAGCAGCTTAAAAAGATGAGAACTTTATTGAGAATATCAGAAAATAAAAAGACATGATTCATGAACCTTGGCTTTGAGGAGTGGTGGCTTTCAATGTTGATAACCTGGGAAGGATGCAGAAACAGAAAAAGGTAGATCTCAAGCAATGAACCAATCCCAAGACAAAAGTCAGGTGATGTGAGAGGAACACACCATGGACTTTGCTTTGTTTTTCCCAGTCATAGGAGACAAAGTAGCAGCTCACCAACACCCAAGCCCATAAATTCTATTATATATTATATAAAATATGATACATTTTACACATATCAATTTTTTTACATCTTACATTATCATTTTTTATTTTCTTTTTTCTCAAAATACAAAATTTATTTTTTATGTTAATTTATCTTTATATTATGGGTTGAATATATGTAAAAGTATATTATAGTACCAATATTTATATTATATTTTAGATTTTTTATTTTCTATTTTTAATATAATAATTTCTCATAAATAAAACTGAATTCTGTCTAATTTCATTTTAACTATGAAATCCAAATATAAACTACTTTTTTTTAATAAATACTTTTAGTTAATTGAAATTCAATATGTTTTCAGATTCTCAAATTTAACATAAACATCATTTTAGTCTTTTGAATTTTAAAAGATGTTTCAACCATTTAAATATAAAAATAATTTTAGTTCATAAAAGAGAAATAAATGAAAACAATTTTTTCCATCACAAATTTAGTGATTAGAGTTTAAATTTTAATTTTTACTAATTAGTGATAATACAATTAATGTAATCTTGATAACAACACATAAACATGAAAAAATAAATAAAAATTCCACAGTTTGAAAGAGGAGGAAAAACTACAAAATATTATATTTTCATTAAAAAAATATAATGTTGTATGATTATATTGAAATTGATTAAAATAGTTTTCTATGGTTGAGTTTTCAAAACATGAAGCTTTATTTGATTAGTTAATAAATAAATAAATAAATAAATAGTGTGTGAAAAGCTTATGTATTTGTTTTTGTTTTCTTGGAACTGTGAAAAGTTTACCTTGAAAACAAAAGCAAAGGTACGTGTGAACTTCGTAGAAGGCGAAGTTGGAAAAATACAACCGTCAAAGCTTTATGAGGGACCAACAAGATAAATAGAAAAGTTTTAATAGTTTTTATTAATTTTGAGAAAAAAAAAATAGTCAATAATTTCAACTTCTTTGTCCAAGATAATTTGGTTATTGAGAACTTATTCAACTTTATATGCTTAAATCTGGTAAGAAGAGTATGTATTTTTTATTTAAATAAACAACATTTTTGACAATTGTGTTAATATGTGATTGGTCAAAAAATTACTCATAATAATGCTTATGATTATTATTATTGATTGTTGAGTAATTTTTGACCAATCATTAACACGTAATCAATGTTTAAATATTGTCAAAAAAATGTTGTTTAAATATCATTATCTTTTTATTTTTATACTTTTATTTTGGATCTTTATCATTGATTTTGAATTTTTTTTAATTTATATGCACTCCTATTTTCTTATATTTTCTCATTCAAATATCAACTGAACAATTTAAGCAGTTATGATTAAATATTATCAACTTTTATTAATAATAATACGAAGAAACTACAACAAATTTATAATAAAATTGCCTTACAAACATAAACAAATGAAAAAAATAAATAAAAGAGTTATTTATGTTAGGTTAGCTTTTTGCTCGAATGGGTGAAAGCATTTGCGTTGTACTCAAGCAAAGCATGATGCCCATAACTGGATTATAGGATGGGAAAGAATTAAAAAATAAATAAAATTCTTTATATATAAATATTTTAAAATGTACGACCTATCTTATTTTTGTCATGAACTTTTTTTCCATTGGTATTTTGTAGTATCTTTAACAAATATACACTCCATTAAATATTTTTAGTTATTTTTAAAAACAATATTCAAAAAACATGTGTATATAAATATTTTCTTTATTAAAAAGTATTTACTTTAATGCCTTTAATTAATAAATATTTACCTTGGTTGAAACTAAACACATAATAAAATTAATTCAACATATAAGGACTAAATTTGTAATCATTGAAAAAGTTTAAATATTGTATGTAATGTAAGAATTTTGTTTTAAAAAAAATATTAATTATACTGGATTCACCAAAACTTTATACATTAATCAAATCATACTTACTGATGGAAAAAAATTAAGGTTATGCGTTTCAATATATCTTTTGATAAAATAAGGAAATCACCTCTATGAATATATTTACAAAATATATAAATAATTACACATATTGCTATACATTAAAATGTTTTTTTGTTCATTTATAACTACTCACGTCATTCTAATTTATACAAGTATCTCATCTAAAAATATATGTTTTGAAGGCTTCGTACAATAGTCGTCCTTCAATAGCCTGTCCAAGAATCATCATTTTTTTTTGTTAATTTATGATTTATGATAGAGAGAAAAAAATTGATCCAGAATTTACTGATAATTAGTTACAAATTAATTGTTATATTTCATTGAAAAACACTTTTGAAAATGCGTATAATAATAATTTATTTGTAATTTTTTAAAAATGTTTTTTTAACGGAATAAGTGAATTTAAAAAAAACATCTTCTTATAATAAAAAGAAATCTAACAAATAATTATTTTCACAATATTTATTTTAGGTTAAATAAATAGTTGCAATATAATTCACTAAAGCGAAAATCCATGATCACCCAAACACTAACACTGCGCTATGTCCAACATGTATAGTCCATGGGCTAATATGAGATGGATTGAATAATTGCTTAATTTTCTCGACTCAAATTATAGATGTAAGTCTGATTTTAAAATATTCAATTGATGATCGTATATTTTTTTTTCATTTTATAAGCAAAATATTTGTCAAAAGTAAAAGATAAAAAAAATTGTACACACAGTTTAATATAAACTAATTTTAATTTTTTAAAGAAGTTCACTTTATTTTTTTTTATTATCTAAAAGTATGTTTGAAAGATTTGTTCAGAACACAGCTTAGGTAAATGATAACATATATACATTGTTGAAATATAACATTGTCTGAAAACTAAATTAAGCAAACAATGCTTTGAAATATAACATTGTCTGAAAACTAAATTAAACAAACAAAAAGCAAAAGCAGATAACCTGAAGCTAATGTCAAACTTAACGTGTGGACCTAGGAAGTGTAATTTTTTTTTCACTCTCACAACAACAAGATTTGATTTAATTAGGTAAATTTGATGATCAAATAAGTAAATTAATATTTAATTTCAGTTATAAACATATTTTAAAATCAATTTTAGTATCAATGGTATCAATTTGGTCAATTGGATAGGTATGAAATGCAACCAAATCAGAAATCAAAGTTGTTATAATGAAAACTGATAAATTGACATAATTATCTTATTTGATGATCGATTTTTTCACTAAGAAATTCATCTTTGTCTAAAAAATTTCTGGAATAATCGATTATCAAGTGAGATAATAAATTATCTCAAGTATAAGATTCTCTGAAATAGTCGATTATTAGGTAAGATAATCGATTATCTCAAGTCTAAACTCCTTTCTCTTTTAATTCGTTTGGTGAGAGATTATGCTCCCCGGACAAGCATGTCTTCTTGAATTGTGGCGTTGGGTTCCAAAAGCTAATGTTGGTCACGTCGTGTTCTGAAGCCTGTGGTTTTTTTTTTTTGTGCTTTTGTTCCTTTCTCTAATTGAAGTAAGATAATTTATATCATATGTATGTGTATCATTAGATTGATGATGCTTTAAGAAATGAAACTTGAATTTTAGTATGTATGGTAGTTATTTATAGAGGATATGGTGGTTATGATATTTATGAATGTGATATTAATGGTGAGTATGGTATGCATGTTTGATGTAGTTTTGTGGATCTCGTGGAGAGATTTTATGGTGACGTTTAGCATGGATTTCGTGGAGAGATTCTATGGTGGTGTTCAGTAGTGTAATGTATTGATGTAGGATGCATTCGAAATGGGGGATGATTATGAAACTCTTAATAACTTCCAATCTCAAGTAGAAAGGGGTGATTATGTCGTGAAGAGTAGCAAGAGGTCCTTAGTCTGATGGTCATGTATTGACCATAGATGTTTGACGGATTAATCTTGGTGTGTGATTGTTGGATGTGGGCAAGTTGTTTCACCACACAAGGGGTAGGTCCCCCAAGATGTTCAACATCAATACATGTATCCAGATGGTCAAGTCTAGAAGGAATAATTGTATGACTTAGTATTTATTGTTTTATTTGTGTTATATGTCTAATTCTATAAAAATGATATGTGATTATTTTTCGTACATTGGCTTACCCTTTCTTCTCTATGTTTGTTTATATGTTTTGTTTATTCTCTTTTGCATCAATGATCACCTTAAATATGTGAGTTTAAGGGGATGTTTTGGTGAGTATATGCTAAGAGGAGATGGAGTTGAGGCATAAATTCACTAAAAAATCTGCAATTTTAGTAGGGGTTATTTTTGACATTGCCGAAGGTTTTAACCCCTGTAAAATATGTTTCCCGTGGTTACAAAAACCACTGAAAAAACCAGTGTCACAAAATTACCAGCGGTTTTTTGAGAAACCGCCGCAATTAGCGGAGATTTTGTGAAAACCGTCAATATTAACGGAAGTTTTCTTAAAACCGCCTGAACCAACCAGGGTTAGAAGAAATTGCCAGTATTTGTAGAAGTTTTGTTGAAACTGCCGGTATTTGTAGAGGTTTTCAAAACCGCTGGAATTAACCGGGGTTTCAAAATCCCCGAAATTAACTAGGGTTTCAAAATCGTCAGAAATGCAATACATATATTTTTTTGTATTATTTATAATTTATTTGATTAATTATGATTAAAACTCTTTAATATATCAATCACACAATCAAATAATTTGAAATTAAAATTGAATATTATAAAATAAATAGTAAACATGTTTTAATACAACAAATTGTTCTGCATTACATTTATACTTAATTACACCTTCTAATAAACTAATATACAAACTAATAAAGTCCTCTTTAAAACCTATTATACAATAATAACCTCACATAATTACTGAAAAAATTCCATTAAAATGTTCTAAAGTCTAAAAATCCAAGGTGAGCCCTTCTATTGCATTTGACATTCTCTTTTTTTCCTTTGATGACCCACTGGTATCCTTGTAGGTAAGCTTAAAACAATATAAACAAATATTAAGTATCAAAATTTAGTACCCTAAAACATTGCACATAATCAAGAAAACAAATGCCTAGTGAAAAATTGAACCTTGCACCGAAAGCTCCAACTTTTCGTTATTTGTTTCGGCATCCAAAACTTACTCGAAGGATCATCCCCCTAATCCAATTATTGATGGAAAGCAACACTGTAATTAGTTTTCTTTTGAAATGATCGAGGACTATAATACTAACAATCAAATATGTTTAGACAATAACCATAATCTAAGAGTAAATAAGAACTAAAATCATATATATGTTAATAATAGCTATATATGTAGGAAGAAGGGCATGTAAAAACCACTTCATAGCACACACCTAATATTGTTCTTATTTTTTCTCAACAAATATAAAATATTAGAATCTCCAAATCAAATTCAAAATAACAATAAAATTAACAACTCCAAATATCATCCAAAAATCATAATATTACATTATCAAATATAAAGTGGGACGTGTTTTAGTTTCATATATTTTTTAAAGACGTATTACACTTTTAGTTAAGTGTAATATCTCATAGTTCTGTATAGTGTCGTCAAAATGGGTTGAAACCCGTGAGTCAATCCGGCTCACCACGGGTTTAAACAGGGTTGGGTTGGAAAAAAATGCAAAATTTTTTATACGAGCCAATTTTGACCTGGTTCACTAAGAACCCGGCTCACACGGGTTGAACCCGTGGTGGGTCGGGTTGGCTCACCAACCCACCTATTTTTTTTAATTAAATCAAATTAATTAAATTAATTATTCAAATCCTATTATTTTATTAAAATCAAATTAATTAAATTAATTATTCAAAATGCACAACCTTTATTTAGCCATAGAGCCTTCCTTGCTGTTATCTTTCCAAAAGTTTCCCTCTACAAATCAAACCCTAAGTCTCTCTCAGCAAATCAAACCCTTACACGGAAAAATCATATAAATCATCCTATATATACAATATTTAAACGTATACAATATTTTTACAATATTTGAACATCCAATATATATATATATATATATATATATATATATATATATATATATATATATATATACACACACACACACACATATATATATATATATATACACACACATATATATATATACAATATTTTTACAATACTTTTAATAATTAATAACACAAAAAAATATATACAATATTTTTACAATCACTTAATCACTTCATCAAACACTTTTCATTGTTTAATAATATACACAATCATAGCAATATAAAATCATATAAAATATCCTATATATAAAACATCCTTTATGTAATTAAGATTTTTCAGTTTTTTAATATTAATTATTTCAAAATAAACGCATATTACTTATGATAACTAAGATTCTTTATTTTTTTATATTAATAAATACAAAATAAACACATGCTACTTAATAATTTTTAGATTCTTCAGTTTTTTTAGTTTTTTTTATATCAATTGGCCCAATTATTATTGTTTCAATTTGATCGATCAAAGTAACATATTATAAGAATTTCAGAAGAAGAGGGTGAAAAAAAGTTAGGTGAGCCAATGAGCCAACCCGTTTAACACACCAACCCGTGGTGGGTCGAATCGGGCTGGGTTACCCGTTTTGACAGCTCTAGTTGTGTAAGATCTTGTATATCTTCTGTTATTATAAGTTATTTGTGAATCTCTCTAATAGTATGTTATAAGATTTATTTGAGTTGACTATTTTGTAATATTGAATGTGTGACAAATCTCATTATAGTTAAATACTATAAAAATTGTGAGATGTTACATCATTTTTATAAAAATATAAGACATATAAATTTATTAATTCCAAAATAAAGTGTTAAATAAATTCAAAAGGTATGCATACCTTAAAAGGGGAAAAAAATAAAATAAACAAAAAAACAAACAAATACTTATCATCCTGATTGATTTAGAAAATTAGACATCACTAAATATAAAAGTAAAGACAAATATAAAACGATGAGAATATTGTGTCACCGTATTCTTTTTCATTGGCGGTCAGAGTGGACCTAGGCAACGACCCAGGTTCGTCTTTGGGTTAAAATGTCATGAGCAATCCAAGAGACGCAATGTTTTCTTACGAGGAAACTAGCAAAGGAAGGAGGTGCTACTACGCTACCCAAAGACACAAGAAAAATCGCATCAAAACACGACACATCATAGACATCGGTTAATGTAATGACAAACGTCTATAATGCCTATAGACGTCGGTTAATGCAATGTTTGACGACTTTATAGACGTCGGACGTGTCACTAAACTAACGTCTAGTGTGCCGTTAGATGTCGGTTAGTGTAATGTCTGATGTCTTTATAGACGTTGAGCTTTGGCCTTAACCGACATCTATAACGACGTCGCACATGCAGAAAACTAACGTCCCATTAACGTCACCATAAAGACGTCGGTTCCTGATGTGACGTTAAATGTCCAAAATAACCGACGTCTGAAGCTCTTTCTGCACTAGTGGAGCATTCAAAATGTGATATCAATAATGAGGTGGACAAATATGAAATTATTGAGAGAGATAATAATCTTATTATTTAAAGATGTAAGATATTATAAGCTTTATTTAAAAAAAAAAAAACTATATACTAAAAGGTATTAATCTTTTGAATGAGCTTAAGTCTTTTGAGAGATTCATATTCTTACAATTTTCGGACAAGACAAGTATGTTACACACAAACCTACGTATCAAACCAAACCACTGCTAAAAACATCTGAGATTAGTTGCAAAAGCGTGATTAAAAGAGTAAGTAAAACTCTTGTTGAAGTGTTGAAGTTGCAACTATTGAATTTGACTATGAATTAATTTACGAGAAAGGTCAACTATATAATTGGAGAAGAATGGAATGGAGAGCTTTGAAAGAATATAAACAGTTATTGTTCTATATATCCAACTACAAACAACTTCTATGGTCTGCTTCTTCCTAATTCATGTGTAGTGACATGTTATGTGGGAGTTTCATTATCATATATTAGGTTACAAAGCCACCATCAACGGGATCTTGACGCCACCATGATGTCATTTTTCACATCGGACTTCATGGTTTACCTTTTCCACATTTTCTCAATTTGATGAAGGAATTTATTAAATAATTTAACTTATATAAATGTTTTATTTGATGTTTTTCTTTTTTTGGTGTTGTTGGAAGTCCCACATCGACTAGAGATAAGGCCAATTTATAATATATAAGTGAGGTGCAATCCTCACCTTACAAGCCGGTTTTGTGGGGTTGAGTTAGGCCTAAAACCCAATTCATCTCCATCACCTCTTTTCTCAGAAGTTACTGATCAACCCTCTTTACTACCTACATCTCCTCCTTCTATTGTTCCGACCCTGTTAGCTTTTCTTCTCAACCTGTTTCTGTTGAACCTGCCACTGCTACTCCACAAAGGAAATCAATCAGGCCAACACATAAACCAAAAGTTGGGTTTTGACTGATCTACCTACTGGAAAGCAACCTATCGGATGTAAATGGGTATACAAAATAAAGAGGCATGTTGATGGGAGTACTGAACGATATAAGGCAAGGTTAGTAGCCAAAGGCTACACACAACAGGAAGGCTTAGATTACTTTGACACTTTTTCACCTGTTGTCAAACTCACAACAGTAAGATTGGTTCTGGCTTTAGCAGCTTCCAAACATTGGTATTTACATCAACTAGATGTAAATAATGCTTTTTTACATGGGGATCTAGATGAAGAGGTATACATGTATCTTCCTCTTGGCTACAAAACAGAAAAATGAGGCCAAGTTTGCAAGTTGTTGAAGTCTTTATATGGACTCAAGCAGGCCTCTAGACAATGGAATTACAAGTTGACAACTACTTTACTTTCTTTGGGTTACATATAATCAAAATCAGATTATTCACTTTTTGTCAAAAGTGATTCTGCCCATATCACCATCTTAATTGTTTATGTAGATGATATAGTTTTGGCAGGTGATGACATCCAGGAAATCCAAACTGTGAAGGCTCTATTGAATGCAAAGTTCAAAATTAAAGACCTAGGCCAACTCAAGTATTTTCTAGGCTTAGAAATTGCAAGATCTCAACAGGGCATTAATTTGTCACAAAGGAAGTATGCTTTAGAGTTACTAGAAGATGCAGGATTGTTGGGATGTCAACATGTATCTACTCCCATACAGCCAGACACAAAATTCTCCAAGATAGAAGGAAAACCCTATTCAGATGTGCAAGCCTATAGAAGACTTTTTGGTAGGTTATTATATCTAACCAACACAAGACCAGATTTATGTTTTGTTGTTAGTACTCTCAGTCAATTTCTTTCCAATCCTTTGGAAGATCACTATGCAGCAACAATAAGGATCCTGAGATATATCAAGAAAAATCCAGGACAAGGATTATTCTTTCCCTCCAACACAGAACATTCTCTCAAGGCTTTTAGTGATTCTGATTGGGCTGCTTGCCCTGATACTAGAAGGTCTGTGACTGGTTTTAATGTGTTCTATGGTGTATCCTTAATCAGCTGGAAATCCAACACAACATGTGAAATTCAATGGCTTTTGTATTTGCTCCATGATTTGAAACAACCTCTACCACAACCAGTTCCTCTATTTTGTGACAATCAATCTGCTATACGAATTGCACAGAATCCAACCATGCATGAGAGGACAAAACACATTGAAATTGATTGTCATCTCATAAGGGATAAAGTTCAAGCTGGTGTAATTAAGCTCCTGCCTATTTCTACTTCATCACAACTTGCAGACATTCATACTAAAGCTTTGCATCCAGCACAATTTCAATCTTTGTTATCCAAGCTGAGTATTAAGGATATATATGCTGCAGCTTGAGGGGGGATATTGGAATTATTTTATTCTCTGTTTATATATGTGCATTTATGTTCATATATTTTTATACTTATATTCCTTTTTTATATTGTTCTGAACAATTATATATATCAATTGTACTCTCTCCTTATCATTCAATAAGAAATACAATATTTCATTCTTTCTTCTTTTGTAACATGGTATCAGAGCCATGATTAGAGCCTATCCTAGCGAGTTCTAAGTGGGCATTTCTGTTTCTATTCCACCCGTTGTCGGGCCAATATTGGACCACCCTCAACCCCACAAAACCGGCTTGTAAGGTGAGGATTGCACCTCACTTATATATTATAAATTGGCCTTATCTCTAGTCGATGTGGGACTTCTAACACACCCCCTTCACGCTGAGGTATAGACATCTCGTGCATGATAGTAGAAATTGCGTGATATCAAAGTTCACCTCATAAAGGTTTATCTCAATAAAATAACATTTAAACTCATAACACCGATACTTAAATCAATTCATAACACAATAACACATTGTTAATACAACTCTAACTCATACAAACCATGCTACCAATCTCAATCATTATCGCCATATATTTTCTTCCGTACTCCAGCATACACGACATGATCATCTAACTAGGACCAACGCACCAATGCAGGACTTTCCGATTCACAAAAACTAGGCTTATGCACCAACATGGGACTTTCCAATCCACCAAAATCGAGCCTATGCACCAACAAAGGACTTTTTGATTCACCAAAATCGAGCCTATGCACCAACACAGGACTTTCCGATTCACCAAAATCGGGCCCACGCACCAACGCAGGACTTTCTTGTTCACCAAAACAGGGCCTACACACCAACATAGGACTTCCTCGCGTCATTTGCCATTGAGCACGTAAGAAAACATAGGATTCACAGTCACCCACTAGCATGGTTTATCAAACAACCCTTATGGAAAACAACAAATCAACAAACTCATGTTCCACTTGACACACAATCCAATTAACTTTACAATTACACCATGTAAGAACAACATTAATTAAGGATCATGTCTTTAACCATTACAATTCACCATATAATTGTCCTTACAACCAACACACATCATGGTACATAAGCTCACAACATTGGCAATCATCAACAATTTCCGAGAATATTTCAAAACGCACACCAAGTATATAACATCACCATGCATTCAAAAAATATCACAACATCAATGAACGTAAAAAGTTAAATATAAATGATGATAATTCTCCTTACATCACCACAAACAAATCAACTCATATAGAACAAACCACAATGTAATCATGCCTAACACAATCATAGAGATACACAACAAAAACTAGACAAGCTCATTCCCCAAGGCCCCAAAAGATTTTCGAAAACCGTGCTCTGATACCAACTGTAACACCCCGATTTTTGGGATGTCTCGATTATGAGGAAAAATTTAAACTTTTTAAAATCACCATATCATCACAAATCCACATATATAATACCGAAATTAATACAATCAAATCAGAATATAGTAAACCTAATTACATTATTTCTAAAATTTATAGCACAAAAGCTTTAAATAACCCAAGTCGTCTTCCCACTCTCGTGTCTCTATCATACAAATGGAGCATCTGTAACATCCCCTGTTCCCGTATAACCAAAGGTCATACGATGATCGCAAAACACACACTCAACCACAATACAAACAAATATGGGTAAGCTACCATAACACAACCAATAACAATAAAATCTGTATATAGGAAACAAACACAACTTAATAACAATTCAATCATTTACAGTTATCCTACTAACAGAATCATTTATACACTATGATCATTATCAACATCCTCGTTAACTATATCAAGACTATATCATCGATGTCGTCCTATCAACATCTTCTCCAAACACATCACCACTACAATTCATCATCATATACCTAAGTACAATAATCATTCTCATTCTCTATCTAACACTATTCATTCATCATTATCTAAAATTCATTCGAAACTCAATATATTAAATATGAACTTCTCATCATGAGTTCCACTCAAATAATAAAATAAATAAAACAAATAAATAATGACATTTCATACCAATCCAAAAATAATAAATAATTTATCATTTTAATTACTCATTGTAACCTTATTCACCTATTCATTCTCGTATAAAAACATTTCCAACCAATTTATAATATAGGTCAACACTATCAAAAGTTAACTAACATATACACATGCTTTTCTTTCTTCTAAGCGCACCTCTCCCTTTTCTTTTCTCTCAATTCACGTTGCTTAATATTAAAAGGACAATGATATTTTGACAACACTTTTTGACAACTTATTTGACAACGGGACACGTGTCATCATTTTATTGGTTTATTTGAATTTATGTTTAAAAAATATTTAAAACAGACCAATCACAAACTGCCACATATGCATTGTCAAAAAGTTGTTAAAAAAAGTGTTGTTAAAATAAGTTTTTCCATATTAAAATGAACATCAACTTCACTTTTCATGAAGTGGCCCGAATTGAACAAATAAAAAGTCTCTCTCTTACTAGTCATTAATGTCGCGGGTTCCACCAATTCACAATTTACCAATCCATGCATCATTCTTTAGGATCATGATATGTTAACAACACTTTTTAACAACTTTTTTTACAATATGACACATGTCACCATTTCATTCGTCTGTTTGAATCTATTTTAAAAAATATTTGAAACGAACCAATCATAAACTGTCACGTATGCGTTGTCAAAAAGTTGTCAAAAAAGAGTTGTTAAAGAGACTTTTCCCATTCGTTACATGCTTTTACTTAGCCAATATAACTTTCTTCCTGTTCACTGATGCTTTTACTAATTTATAAAGCATAATAAAACCAAAAGAAACTACCACCCTTAATCACCGCGGGTCCCATCCAAAATAAATGCACCAAGACCAAAATAAAACACTTTTTCATTTGGAGAAGATAGTTATTCTTGCTTAATTTTTTCGACTCAAATTATAGATGTAACTCTGATTTTAAAATATTCAATTGATAATCATATAGTTTTTTTTTATTTTATAAGCAAAATATTTGTCAAAAGTAAAAGATAAAAAAAATTTTACATATACCGTTTAAAATATAAACTAATTTTAATTTATAAAGAAGTTCACTTCATTTTTATTTTATTATCTAAAAGTATGTTTGAAAGATTTGTTCAGAACACAGCTTAGGTAAATGATAACATATATACATTATTGAAATATAACATTGTCTGAAAATAAATTAAACAAACAATGTTTTGAAATATAACATTGTCTCAAAAACTAAATTAAACAAAAAAAAGCAAAAACAAATAACATGAAGCTAATGTCAAACTCAACGTGTGGACCAAATTTAATTTAATTAGGTCAAGTGTACTTTTTTCTCTCTCACACAATAATAAGATTTGATTTAATTAGGTCAATTTCATTCCTGACCAAATAAGTAAATTGATACTCAATTTCAGTTATAAACATGTTTTTGAATCAATTTTAGTAACAATGATGTCAATTTGATCAATTGGATATGTTTGAGATGCAACCAAATCATAAATCAAAGTTGTTGTAATAAAAATTGATAAACTGACGAGAATAGTCAATTATCTTATTTGATAATCGACTATTTCACTAAGAAATTCATCTTTGCCTAAAAAATTTCTGAAATAGTCGATTATTAGGTGAGATAATCGATTATCTCAAGTCTAAACTCCTTTCTCTTTTAATTCGTTGGGTGAGAGGTTATGCTCCCTAGACAAGCATGTCTTCTTGAACTATGGCGTTGGGTGCCAAAAGTTGGTGTTGGACATGTCTTGTTCTCAAGCGTGTGGTTTTTTTTTTGTGCTTTTGTTCTTTTCTCTAATTGAAGTGAGTTAATTTGTATCATATGTATGTGCATCATTAGATTTGTGATGCTTTATGAAATGAAACTTGAATTTTAGTATGTATGGTAGTTATTTATAGAGGATATGATGGTTACGATGATTATGAATGTAATATTAATGGTGAGTATGGTATACATGTTATGTAGTTCTGTGGATCTCGTGTGGAGAGATTTTATGGTGACATTCAACATGGATCTCGTGGAAAGATTTTATGGTGGTGTTTAGTAGTGTAATGTATTGATGTATGATGCATTCGAAATGAGGGATGATTATGACACTTTTAATAACTTCCAATCTCAAGTAGAAAGAGATGATTATGTCGTGAAGAGTAGCAAGAGGTCCTTAGTCTGATGGTCATGTATTGACTATAGATGTTTGACGGATTAACCTTGGTGTGTGATAGTTGGATGTAGGCAGGTTGTTTCACTACACACGAGGCACGTCCTTCAAGATGTTCAACATCAATACATGTATACGGATGGTCAACTCTAGAAGAAAGAATTGTATGACTTAGGATTGATTGTTTTATGTGTTATATGTCTAATTTTATAAACGTGATATGCGATTATTTTTGGGACATTGGCTTACCATTTATTCTTTATGTTTGTTTGTATGTTTTGTTTATTCTCTTTTGCAACAATGATCACCTTAAATATGTGAGTTTAAGGATATGTTCTGGTGAGTATATGCTAGGAGGAGATGAAGTTGAGGCATAAAGTAAGACGTTGTATTTTAGTTTCATCTGTTTTTTTGAAGACCTATTACACTTTTAGTTAAGTGTAATATCTCATTGTTTTGTATGATTTCTTATATCTTTTGTTATTATAAGTTATTTATGAATCTCCGTAATAGTATGTTATAAGATTGATTTGAATTGTCTGTTTTGTAATATTGAATGTGTGACAAATTTCATGATAGTTAAATGCTATAAAATTTGTGAGGTGCTAATCATTTTTATAAAAATATAAGACATAAATTTATTAATTTCAAAATAAAGAGTTAAATAAATTCAAAAGGTATTCATACCTTAAAATGGGAAAAAAATAAAATAAACAAAAAGACAAATAAATACTTATCATCCCCATTGATTTAGAAAATTAGACATCACTAAATATAAAAAGTAAATACAAATATAATACCTGCTTATTTGTCATTTTTATTCATAAAATTTAGAATCAACAATTTTATATAAACTTTTTTTTTTTCATTCGCATATATTGTTTTCTGGATAGTACTTATTTAGAAGTAATTAGATATTGAATATAAATATTTCCTTAATAAACTTTGTTTTGACTACCACTTGTAATTAGATCATTAGTGCAAAAATATAAAATAATAACAAAAATAGGCAGCAATTTCTTTAAAAACATCAGATATGTATGGACTACTTTAGGGATGCCCAAGGTAATCAAAACAAATATATATTATAGTTAAAATAATTTGTAGTGCGGATTATGCCATTTATTCTTTGTACAAAAACCTATAATTTTCTTGTATCTATATGCAGCAATAAAGACACAAATTAATAAACCAAGTATATGTTATCTACAAAACGATAAACTAATCGCTATAAAGTTATAAGAAGAAAAAGGAAAAAAATGAAAATAAAAATGATAACAAGGGTAAGATATTTTTAATAAAGAAAAAAAAAATTGGAAAAGAAGGTGTAAAGATTTTGTGTGTCTATTCCTCTAGAAAAAGCATAATGATATTTTCACATTGATAAGTTTTTTTATAACGCAACAAGTATCATTATTTTATTGATGTATTTGAATTTATATTTAAAAAATATTTAAAACGTCTTCTTAAAATAAGTTTTTCCCTAAAACAATTCTTTGTGTTTTGTCCTTTCGTCTTCGCCTCTTTCTAATACGATTCTGAAACTCAGGTTGCCATGGCAGAAGATGGCTGCGTCGATCTAAGAAATTCTTTAACACCCAATTCTTCAAGCCGTTATCCCTAACCTCACAAAACCGGTTGGGCCAGTCAGGAGGTTCAACCGGTTTAGTCCCTAAACCGGGTGCCCTATCCTTAGACCTGACATTTTCCGCTTGCTGCCAATCTGCGACGTAAGTTGCCACCCTCCTATAGAACTTCTCCTTGAACACTTCCCAGACTTGATACTTGTAATGGTTAATTACAATCTTTCTTTTCTCGGCATCCACAGACACAAATGGCGCTCTCAGATGAAAGTGGTGAACCACATTGATTAAAGTCTGGTTTAGTGCCTCAGGTCTCACTATGCTCTTGTGCCTCTCACTTCCACTCAATCGACAAGTGTAACCTACCGCTACGCCTTCTCTTGGTACTTCTCGCTGCCCAGAAGGCCCGAAACTAAAGCACAGTATCCTAATCTCACCAACTTTCTGTCCGGGCTTCGCATGGTGCCAAATCATACGGGACAAGTCACCGTTCACCCTTATATGAAAGAACTCATCCACGTCGATAAACGCCACCCACTTGCACGACGACCGGGCCCGTAGGGCACAGTGCGCAAACCCAGCTTCTTGTGTCTTCACCCAAGGCCACAGATGTTGTGAGATGTTGTAACCAATTCTTTGTAGGAAAGAAATCACGTCTTCTATATCATCATCGCTGTTGTTGTCGTAGATGAACCAACGTTCGACTCCGATTTTGGCGTGGTACATTACCCACTCTCTCAAGAACCGAGCTTGGTTGCGGAGCATGGTACAAATACAAATCTCATGAGCTTTTTTCGTGGACTTATTACTGTATCGTGGACGGAGCCCGGGACGAGCTATGGAAGGAAATATTTCTCTGTCTCTCTCCTTGATTGTGACTTTGATGGACTGGGATTGTTCCTGGCCGATTATGACGCTTTTGGGTGTGTTGCATCTTATGATCTCCTGTGCACCTGATATGACGTCGGACTTGAGAAAGAATTTGGGTTTGGAGAAATCCCAGCCGAAGATACAGTTTAACGTGGAGGGTTGGATGAATCTCTCGGGTCGGAGATTGAGGCCCTTGACGAAGACGATGGTTGTGTTGTCGCGGTCGAAGAGGGCTTCGTAGACCAGAGGGGTCCAGGGGTGAGTGGATGAATCTTTTGTGGGAAGGACGCCGTCTGATTTAATGAAAAGCGAGACCGAGTTGCCACGCGGAGGGAGCTTGCACCGCACGATCTGCTCGCGGAGCCGTGCGAAGTGGAGTTGAATGGGCGGCTGGGTTATCCTGTTGGTTGAGTCGGCCGAGAAGTAGAGGCAGAGAAGGTCGTGTTTGGTGTGGAAGCGGAAAGACGGAGGGTAGTTTAGGAAAATGAGAGCCTGGTCGGGTAAAATGACGGTTTCTCTGATGGTGATGGTCGGTTGAGAGATGGTGGTCGGAGTTTCCGATATAAACGGGAGCGGTGAGAGCTGGAGGTCGAAGGGGGAAAAGAAGAAGGTGGTGGTGAAGAAGATGGAAGTGACGACGAGGAGTAGCGTACACCAGAAGAGGGCGTTCCATGAAACGACACCCTTGCGCTTCCTACGTTCTTTCATGGTGTTGATCCTTCATCTCATTCATTTTTTACCAACCATGAACGATTTCTGTTTCGCTTTCTCTCATGGAACAAAGAAGACGAAGAAGGAGAGCAAATACCGCCCATTCAAAGGAACAAAGAGAGACATCATATTTCGCTTTGCTTTGCGTTGCGCCGTTTATGTCGGTATCTTCAAATCCTAGGATTATCCTACCATCTTCTACGTTAATTCAACGGCTTACCTACCTCATTAACTACCCACTTTCAGATGCATTTACATCATTAACAAAAACAAAAAGGATAATTTTGCATTTATAATAAATGAAATATAAAAATGCTTTTAATTATACTGGATTCACCAAAACTTTATACATTAATCAAATCATACCTAATCATGGAAAATTAAGGTTATGCGTTTGAAGATTTCTTTTGATAAAATAAGAAAATCACCTCTATGAATATATATATATATATATATATATATATATATATATATATATATAATATAAATAATTATACATATTGCTATACATTAAAATGATTATTTATTTATTTATAAATACTCTTTCGTCATTCTAATTTATACAAGTATCTCATTTAAAAATAGATGTTTTGAGCGCTTCGTGCAATAGTCGTCCTTCAATAGGCTGTCCAAGAACAATCACTTTTTTTATTGTTAATTTATGATTTATGATAAAGAGAAAAAAATTGATCCAGAATGTACTGATAATTAGTTACAAATTACTTGTTATATTTCATGGGAAAACACTTATGGAAAAGCGTATAATAATGACTGAATTTATTCGTACTTTTTAAAAAAATGTTTTTTTAACGGAATAAGTAATTTCCAACAATAAAAAATATCTTTTTATAGTAGAAAAAAAAGTCATCTAACAAATAACTATTTTCACAATATTTATTTTAGGTTAAATAAATTGGTGTAATATAATTCACAATAGCGAAAATCCATGATCACCCAAACACTAAAACTGGGCTATGTCGAACATGTATAGCCCATGGGCTTATAGGAACTGGATTGCGTAATTGCATAATTTTCTCGCTTCAAATTATAGATGTAACTCTGATTTTAAAATATTCAATTGATGATCGTATTATTTTTTTTTATTTTATAAGCAAAATATTTGTCAAAAGTAAAAGATAGAAAAAAATAATAATAATTGTACATACAGTTTAAAATATAAACTAATTTTAATTTAATTAGGTTAAGTGAATTTTTTTTTCTCTCACACAACAACAAGATTCAATAGTGGAGGGTGCTGAAAAGTAATAATAAACATTGTTTTTTAAGAAAATTAAGTGAATGTCCATTAGGATTAATTATATATTATTAGGTCGGTTTGACCATTTTAGATGTGAATCAATTTTCTTACACCCGTTTATGAGGAGTTGTTTACATGATTGTCAAAACGATAATAATTAAAGTCAAATACAGGACACACACATCTAAATATAGAAAGAAACTGTAATAAAAGAAAAGCTAATCCTAATATATCCACCACTAATTAATAAAAGAAATATGTTTTACAAATTTAATCCACCTTATACATGTAAAAGCTAATCCTAATATATATAAGGTTAAAACCACTTAGGCGTCCCTATTTTCGTAAGGTCTTCCCATTTTGGTCCCCTTTTTATAAAACTTCCCAATTGGGTCCTTAAAAGTGTCAATTTCATTGAAATTAATCCCTGCCGTTAAAATTGAGTAACAATGTTAAATTTGTGCACATGTGGATGGAGGACGTGTCAACTATTAAAAATCATAGGAAACGTGTCAGAGAACTGAGTGATACGTGGCGTGATTAATTGATAAATTGAAATTAAAAAGAGGATTAGGGTTACGTTAATTAAAAAAGAGAATTGGGGTTGAGTGTCTTGCTTCTTTGTCAATGGAGAATCACCATCCCTCACGCTCTTGTCAATGGATTCAAGTGCATCCTCTCATGAGGAACTGGATTTGGAGATGAATCGCCAAATTATACTCTCTTGTCCGCCGGATATCAACCTGCCTCTCTCCGCCGAGCGTAGTCCGCCTCCACAGCCGTGGAATTCTGAGCCTTGTGATATTCTTGATGTTGGTCTTGGCACCCAAGGGTATGAGACTGAGAGTTTTCTCAATCTGCCCAAAGCTGGGAGGAAGTGTGCAAAGCGTGTTGATAGCATATGGGGTGCTTGGTTTTTCTTCAGCTTTTACTTCAAGCCTGCTTTAAATGAAAAATCTAAGGCCAAGATTGTTAGGGACAACAATGGTGTTTCAGGGTTTGAGAAATCTGATCTGAAGCTTGATGTTTTCATGGTTCAACATGATATGGAAAACATGTACATGTGGGTTTTCAAGGAGAGGCCGGAGAATGCATTGGGTAAGATGCAGTTGAGAAGTTACATGAATGGGCATTCTCGCCAAGGGGAGTGCCCGTTTCCTTTTAGTGTTGACAAGGGTTTTGCTCGATCCCACAGGATGCAGCGAAAGCATTACCGAGGACTATCAAATCCTCAGTGTGTGCATGGCATTGAGGTTGTTTCTGCTCCCAATCTAATGACCTTGGATGAGGATGATCGAAAAAGGTGGATAGAACTCACCAGACGAGATTTGAATTTCACAATCCCACAAGAAGCAAGTGATTTCAGTTCATGGAGATTGATAATGAACTTTCAATGATACCTCTCAGATTCCTCTAACAGTTTTAATGAAATTCAATCCCAATTGCTTTTCGATTTAATAGAACCCTAATTCTCCTTTTTTTATTTCACTCAACCTCAATTCCCTTTTTTAATTAACGTAACCCTAATCCCCTTTTTAATTTCAATTTATCAATTAATCACGCCACGTATCACTCAGTTCTCTGGCACGTTTCCTATGATTTTTAATGGTTGACACGTCCTCCATCCACATGTGCACAGATTTAACACTGTTAGTCAATTTTAACGGCAGGGGTTAATTTCAATGAAATTGGCACTTTTAAGAATCCAATTGGAAAGTTTTATAAGAAGGGAACAAAATGGAAAGATCTTACAAAAATAGGGACGCCTAAGTAATTTTAACCTACATATAACTTTGAATGTAGTGCAACGTTTAAAGATAAGGAAGAAAAGGTAAAAAAACTTAAGTTTATTAATACCACTTATGTTTAATGTCGTTTTTATAAAAATAAGACATTATAAATTCATTGATTTCGGAATAAATTCAAAATGTATTCATACCTTAAAATAGGCTAAAAATAAACACAAAGACACATAAATACTTATCATCTTAATTGATTTATAAAATTAGATATCACTAAAGATAAAAGTAAATACAAATATAATGCCTACTTATTTGGCATTTTTATTCATAAAATGTACAATCAACAATTTTATATAAACTTTTTTTTCATTAGCATATATTGTTTTCTAGATAATATATTTTAGAAGGAATTAGATATTAAATATCAATATTTCCTTAATATATTTTGTTTTAACTTCCACTTGTAATTGAATCATTAGTTCAAAAATATAAAATAATAACGGAAATAGGCAGCAATTTCTTTAAAAACATCATATATTACGTTAAAAAGTCTAAACAGGGTTCTATTAATTTTGCTAATAAAAATTAATTTTATTGAATGTTTGAACTTCATACTTAATATTTTTAATAACCTAAAATGTAATACTTAACTCAATTTAAAATAAGTATTTGTGACTAAAGAGAATTATTAGAGGGGACACTCCCAGTATTATCACATATTTATAAGCTTGTTTTTTAGTCTATTGACAAATATATCAAATATATTAGCAGATATAATAATGAATAATTAGCTATCATCATATAGTGAGTATTAAATTTCGTCAAAGATAATAAATAGATCTTAATAATATTATTGGATAACGATATTTGAACAACATTTTTTCGACAATATTTTGATATTATATACGTGTTATTCTATAATTGGTTCATAGTAATGTTTATGATTATTATTATTTATTTGGAGTAATTTTAGATCAATCACAGAATGACATGTTGCTATTAAAATATTGTAAAAAAATGTTTTCAAAGCATATCCAATATCATTATCTGATTTTGGTACTTCAGCCTACTTTGAACCTTAATAAATATTATTATTTTATTACAGATTGTAAATGTGAGAATGAGCTTAGTGCATAGTGAACGCATGGAAGTGTCGTGTTGTGTTGATGATGGGGATGATTGTAGCCATTGCTTTGCTTGCACAATGTAAAAATATTTCTAGATTGATAGTTATATATACTCCATCTAATAAGTTAGTTTCTTCACATTCGAACAGGTCGAAAATATATTTATTAGAAAAATATTCACATATTAGGAATAATCTTAACTAGTTTTGTTAGTTGATATTATTTTTATTATTTATAATAAGATATAACATTATTGTTATCTATTTGAGTGATATTATTTGATATCATATTACCTGCTTTGTAACATAGGTTTAATGTCTAAAAGTTCTATAAATACATATGGTCTTCTCGAAGAAATATTCACTCACTTTCATATTCATTATCTCTTACCTAGAAGACATCAATTCTCTTAGTGATTTTAGTGTTAGAGAGTTTTTTTACTGGTGAATCTTCTCTCGCGTTCAATTCTTAAGAGTATCAAAAACTTCAAAGTCACTCACGTCACCTATCTAAAAGTTTACGTTCAAGATCTAATAAAAACATTTGGCGCCTATTGTATGATTGATAATATGAGGTTCTAAGACGAACTATCAGTTCCCTTTTAAACCTTCAATTGAGGATGAATCCTCGTTCTCCTTATACCTCGACTAAAAACTTATATTTCTACCATGTCCAATAGTCTCGTATCTCTTAGGAATCGAGACCAAAGACAATTTAAGTACTCTTTTATTTGTTTACCATCCGAGACACCTTTTAAAGACAAAACCGCAATGAAGCACATACTCTAAAGTGGACAATACCCTGGATGAGAAGTGATTGACCCTAACATTTCACTTGACAAACTTGGGATCAGAACAATTTGTTATGAAAAATATTATACTTTTTGTGCTAAATAATGATGAACATATATACAATGGGTTTAGAAAAGGGAGGGGAAAAAGAGAATATATGGTTGAAAACATCAACTTTGAAAATTGTAAAGTTATTTAAGTTTAAGGATATTATTTTCTTAGTTTTGAATCTATGTTTTGTAATTTATATAAATTTCTTAATTAAGAGGACAAAATCAAAATCCAAATCTTCTTTTTTTTTTTTAAAAAAAAAAAAAAAGGTAGCTACATAAATGATGGTTAGTTACATAATAGTATCTTATGAAGACATATAGGCTATGAGCAAATATAGACAACAATTCCATCTAACAACTTTAGTATGTGGGCAAATATAGACTCTTAATAATTGTCATTTATTCACTATGCCAGAAAAGCCTTTTTATATCCGTTAAAAAAGGTTTTTTTGGTACCGGTTGAAAAAACTTTTTTATATTGATTTTCAAACCGTTATAGAATCAAGAGGTATAAAAAGTATTTGAATTTCTTTACCAGTTCTGAAACCGATATAGAAAGCTCGCTAAAGGGAGGGATAAATTTGTACATGATCTAAACTTTTTATACCGTTCGCTAAACAAAAGGTATAAAAAGTATAACATCCTATATCGACTAACGCTCCAACTGATACATAAAGTGACACCTTTTATACTAGTTAAGGCTTTAACGATATAAAATGCAACAATTTTTATACCGTTTGGAGCGTTAACAAGTATAAAATGTCACTTTCTATATTAGTTCTACCATTCACTAGTACAAAAGGTCACATTTTTTTTTTCAATAGCAAGTTTGTATATGTTCCTACCACGTACAAACCTACATAATATTCAAACAAAATCTCATGATAGTCCAGATATATTAAAGGAGCAAAATAATGACTTCTTCATATTATTTACACATAATACTTCTTAACCTCATGAAATAATGAATACATAATCTAATATTTACACAAAAAATACCTAACATCATCTTCTATAAACATCTAAAGGGAACAAGGTCTATTCCTCTCAAACTTCGTTTAGGACCTCTTGCTCCATCGAAAATTCGTTATCGAAAATCTACACAATGGATAGTTTGAGGCAACTTATACTGATAAATACTTAAGATATTGTTATAAAATGTTGAAATTACCAAATTCCATAAGTCAACAATGTTTGCGGATATGATTTTTTTCATGTGTCTCATCACATAATATTTGCACTCAAAGCTCCCCGGTTGATGTAGCACTACAAGTTAAATTCACAAAATATCATAAACTGTATAATTTATTTTAACAGTTTGAAAGATTAACTACATACAATTTGCACAACGAACTACAACTTCTTTCTAGAGGCCTTCAACCTCAAATAAGCCTCTACCACTATATAAAAGTTAAATAAATGTAAATGAAATTTGTGCCTAGTATGAACTTGATAAAATTAAATTATGTGTACACAATAAATAAATGATTAAAAAAACTTATGCTTGAAGTGTACTTTTAATTGCCAAAGTATTAGGTTACTTATGTAATGAACACAAGAGAACCATAAGGGACTGTTGAGGAAGAATTGCTAACAATTGTCAGTGGCCCTTACAAATTCACACAATATTAGTATCAAATAAGATTTACATCAATATATTTTAATTTATTAAAAAGTACTCAATGTTGCAAATAAGGTTTTAAGTAAACAAGTTGTGATACTGATATACATAACATATCAGGGCCAGAGAGAACTTAAAAAACATCCTTCTAACATATAAAAAAAAGAGAGGCATGTTGTATTGTTTATAATTTCAAGAGGCATTTATAACTCGATATAGGAGAAAGGGAGATCTTCATTGCCAACACACCAAGTTCTTCTAGAATTATCTCTTGTGACAACAATTTATTCACATCTTCCTCCCCTTGTGCTCCAACATGATATACATATTTAAAAACTTATATAAGATTAGTATAGAATTACTAATAAAAAAACAAAGTGTGTAATTAAAACAATTACTTTCTTTACAATTGGTTTTTATAATTTAACTAGCCAAAGGATAAAATTTCCAATGGTCTGTCCCACTGGCTCAACCTCCTGAGTGGGCATAAAGACTCAAGTAGTGTCATCTCAAACATTTACATCCATCACTCTTATCATATCAATTAATGGTTTCATGGTCTATAATTAACCTCAATGTATACATTTTACCTAAGTTAAACAATATTTGTAAAATATATATCAAAGAATATAATTCAATAAACAAGTACATCCAAACAACATATCAAAGAGTATAATTCAACAAACAAGTACATCACAAATAACACGCTCTCGAATTACTTTAGTTGATATTTTTCGCTTATTCAAACAATTAACACATGGACAATATAATCTTTCGTTATTGTCTGGAACATTAATCTTTGCAAATTCAAGTTGTTCTACTCAACTCTCATATGTGTTGTGCGTATAAAATTTATCCAATTTTGATCCATTGTTATTTTAGATGGAGCTAAGAAATAGTTAAACATGCATTACAATCTCTGAACTCACCCCTTCTCCCACTGCCCCCTCCCCCAAATCACAACATAAACAATTAATCAATGAATTGAGTTAAATAACCTCACTTCAAAGTATTTTAGAGACTAATATCTCATTCTAAATAGTTTTACTAATTATGACTTGTATCGATGTCCACTTTCCTTTTGCCTATAATTTATTTGGTTATTTTGATTACCACCAAAAATTCATCACCTTTGGCATTGGATTCAATGAAAAGAAAAAAAAAACAATATATATATGAAGATTATAATTTCGTATTTTTGTTAATAGTCAATAGACTACCATCTTTCAAATGAAATGGTAAAATAAATTGGAGTCTCACTTGCAACCTCACTGTTTGCATAGATTCAGACCCAATGATTTCTATACCTCATTGTTTTCTTATCATTTTAACAAAAAAGGGTAATCACACCAATTGAATGTTATGAAAAGCTCTAAAAAATGTAAAACCTCACAATATCAAATTTTCCTCACAACAAATACAAGGTAACAATAAATACCAAAAAAACATAACATCCTCAAAACCAGTAAATACAGGTTTGAAATTTACATGTAACCACAACAAGATGATCAACAAAACACCATGAGCAACACGATCAGCATAGAGAACCACCACACCACAACAACTTGAGCACGGTGGCAGGAGCATGGCCAACCATGTCACCATGCATTGCAACTTGAGCAACAGTAAAAACCTACCACACTAACAACGTATTATAGGAGGAACCAACAATGGAAAAGACGAACAAGAGCCTGAACCACCACGATGGGAGCTTCACCCACCATAGTGACAACAACCAGTGAACTCGACAACCAACGACAACAAAGACGACCCAAAAGAAATTACGAACAACACAACATAACTTTAGTGAATGAGGCAAGCAAAGGACGAAACAAAAAGAGAAGCACAAAGAGCAAGAAACAAAAGAGAAAGAGAAGCACGAAGAAGAAAGAAAGTGAAGCATAAAAGGAAGATAGAAAAAAATATCAAACATTATATTAAGATTATGTGACTAAGTCGTATAGTGACTATTAGTGACTATTTTAATTCTAGGTCTAATTAGTATAAAAATGACTTTCTATACCAATTCTTAGTACAAGCAATGCCGAAAAGTTTGTAATTTATTAAAACTTTGTCACCACATCATTTTTCAAACCAGTTATAAATCTAATCTGTATAGAAAAACTTCATTTATTTATGATAATGTCGCTACACCACTTTTTATACTTAGTAGATTTCAATTGGTATAAAATATTACTATAAAAAACTTATTTTAGACTAGGGAGCCAAAATTGGTGAACAACTAATCTTTCATCTAAAATCTTTTAACCGTCAATAAATTTTTATTACTGTTATTTATGACCTTTTGTTACGCTAGTGAGTCAGAAACATGGCTAGCTCAACATGTTTTTAATACAAGACAAAGATTAAACACAAATTTTCTACCACATATAATTATGTCAACTTGTACTTTTTACTTTTTTGTTTTCCTTACTATTTTCCATGTTTCCAACCTAGTTAGTAGCTTATGGTAGTAGCTTCTGTTTATAGGGTTATTATCATCACATCTTTCTGGACAAGGAGAAACAATGGAGTCTTGTTTTAGCACCGCCCCTCTATCACAAATCTCTCATAGGTAGGCCCTACTTCAATCACTGCACATTGAAACAAAATTAGGACCTTAGATCCACATAAACATAAACATAGGTTTAAATACTTTATGCATGCAAGTCAACCACCTAGTCAACTATATAGGCATGCCATGAAATGGATTCAAGTTATCATGATATATTATTGTCTCTTCCCACCACAGATTGTTGCTGCACGTTCTCAAGTTTGGTCAACAGCAGTAAAGTTTTCTCCAAAATATCTGAATCACAAACTCTGAACATCTCCATGATCACCTACTAATGAGGTCAACCTCTAATTACCTTCTCCACTTTTCATAATTAAATTATGTTGTAGCTCAAATTATCCTATCTAATTTTACTTATCCTACAGCAGGGAAAGTTAATTAACTGCATCATGACATTTGCTATGTTCTAAATTAATGAAAGATAGAACTGTCACTGATGCAATGTTTGAAAAATCTAAAATCCAAATATTCAGACACTATATTAACATGGTGTCTTCTACTATTTTTAATCCTTCTACCAATGAAAACATTGAAAGGAATACACATTTTGAAAATCTTTCAGCCATTATATACAAAACTAAAACTAAAACTGATTGAGGAAGTTTTAAGCAATGTTATCTGATATATATGTATATGTATAACTTTCAAGTTTTTGGTCAATATTTCTTAAGATTTTGGTAACATCAAATCACAACTTTTTTGAGCACTAAGAGAGCAACGTGGAATGATAAAACTCTGAAATTGAGTTTGAACGCATGCATTTTGACATTGAGAGAAGAGCAGCAGAGTCTTAGACTTGAAGATACTGTATTGGTCACTTGGTCATGTACATGCAAAAACCCTTCATATATGTGTTTTCATGCTTTCAGATCAGTAGCCACTATTATAGCAGTGGTCTGCCACTTGATGAAATGCATTATTTAACTTCTCCATAGCCAATTATGACATGTCCTTGTGGAAGTAGAAAGCTTGTGATCCATATTGACCTACCCTTCTTTTTCAAATTAGTCAGCTCTATCACATTTTCTACCATATTTTCTTCCACAAGAAAGCTCCTTCTTTCACGTGTATAGTTACCTACTTACCTAATCCCTTCTACTTCTGCAACTGCCAATTCCTCAAACCCTTAAAAGTTACTGCTGAATGTGTATGAACTTAACTTAGTTTAATAAACAGTCACAGTAAGTATATGTGTCTTCCAAAATCTAACACGTGTAACTCAAAACCTACACAGTGTAACTTTTATCTATTTTTACAACATTGATGCGATCGAAAATAAGGTTTAACTACTCAGAAAGAGAATTTTGTTGTCATATTTGACACGAGAATATGTAATTGTCCCATATTATGATCACATATACAAAAAGAGTTTCTAGGGTCACAGTGGCAGCAGAGACAAAACACATGCCCACGACGACACCTTCTTTTGTCCATGTTTTTCGAAAAAAAAAACGTTGTCTTCCTTTTATAAATGACACAGTGAAAAAGTTACCTTGAAGAAAATTAACATTCTTGTGACTATAATGGGAAACTGAGAGGTATTGGTAAAAACCTATAATATGATAGTGGTTGAAGAAAGGAATTTGTCGTGAATTGGGAAGGCATAATTTCTGGGATTCCTTCAGAAACACCAGTGGATGAGAACCAAAGTGGAGAGTGTGGCCCTCTCAAAGGGCATTCCCATCTTCCACACCCCACTACCCAACTATGATTATGTCTGCATTTGATGGTCCAAAAACTCCACCCTCTTGAAAAATTTTATGCATTTATCTCACCGTTTTTTCAATTCCACATATAATAATAATATAAATCCCTTAGAGAAAGAAAGCATATTTAGGTCCTGTGATCGATTCGATTACACGTAACAAGATGTTGAAAACCAAAGGCAGGAAATGAAAAGTCTAGGGAATGCGTGAAAAGTGAAAAATACCTCATTGGGTGGCCCATAACAGCCACATGAATTTTGGATGCAAACATCACCGATCAATCTTAGCTCTTAGATTTCCAACTTTGTGCGCCAATCAATTCAAATCAGAGTCTTCTTCTTCAGTTCTGTTCAGTGGTATCAGTAGCTTTCATCACTTTGTGAATAATAATAATACTATAATAGTGTGCGCACTACTATTTATTTAATTTTCCCTTCAGCTATGGTTAAAACTTTCCTATGACTTTTTGGAACATTCTATGTCACCAAAAATCTCAATATGATATGTCTAAAAACTCGTTAAATCAATGAAACTGTTGTTCAATGAACTGATATTATAAGTTTCTGTTCTATTGGAATTGAAAAAAAAAAATAATAATAATCTGTGCCGTGACTAAAGAATCCTATGATTATGTTACTTGTTATCTCATTCTTGCGTTCTGTCTCAGTTAAAATTGGCAGTGTTTTGAATGGACGTGCTTTCTCTACAAATATCAATCATGGAAACTAACACGTCTTTCTTTTTCAAGGAAAAAGTACGAGTAGCATCTCAGTTTTTAGGGTTGGATAATCATACAAATTGTCTTGCTAAATATGAAACTTTTTTGTTCTTATGTATGAAATTCACGTACGTATTACATTCAAATTTTGTTAATTGTGAATACCTAACTTCATTGATTAGCTGTTTAGTATTAGTGGAATAGAATTACATCGTCATTGTATTTTTTTTTATAAACTTAATTAAAAACAAAAATAGATCATCTTATTAAGAATGAGAGTAATTGAGTGTCTTCAATTTTTTTTTTTAATTTTATATAGAATACTATATAGTATTCTTAATTATTTACCGGAGATGGTTTTTATAATATTTAAATTAGCTTAAAATTACTTTTGAAATAATAAAAATAAACAATTTGTTAAAAAAAAAAGTTATACTTCTGTCCATTAGAATATTTCAAATTATTTTTATATTTAAGTTTTGAAAGTAGTTTAAAATATATATTTAACTATGTTTTTAATCTCTTAATTGAAGACAAATTTGATTTTATTAGTCTCCTAACTTAAAACGAAACCCTTTAAATTAAAAAAAAAAATACATTTTAGTTTTTAAATGATAAATATAAGAAACTAAATAGTTTTCTATATGGCTTTTTAGTCCTTCAAATTTAATTTTAGGAATTAATATAATATTTTTTAAACATTTAAGAGATTATAACGAATTTCTTTTAATTTGAGAAATAAAAGTAATTAGATTATAAACATATATATTTGTTATGTAATGATAAAGAAAAAATAGTAAAGAAATAGCATATGTACTTAGGGAAGAACATCTTTCCAAACCTTTTGAATCCACCTTTTGATACTTCAAATTTTTTAACGAATATGGTGATGCACTAATGTGCATTGAACAGTGAACCAAACCGACCAAAAGAATTGCATGGACACAATGCATTGATGAATTTTTTAAACATCTTTTAAAATATCCTAGTTTGGGTTCCATATATTCTACACCATTCAACAATTTATTCTTCCAAATCTTCCTTTTTAAGGCTTTTCAACATATTAAATTCCTTTGCATTTTATTTAATCTTTATTCATAAAATATAAGTAGGGTGGTCATAGAGTATCTGGTTTACACTCATACGTTGTAAGGATAATTTATTTATTTAAAAATCTCGAGTTTAATTTTATTATGAATAAAATTTGTTGGATCAATCATGAAGAAAATTATTATTATTTTATTGTGGAATTAAAAGAAAAGGTGGTGGGATAACATTATAATTAAAAGATTAGTCTTAGGGTTAAATATATATTATATATGTGGAATTAGGTTGGCATGGTTTGGCAGAATAGAATATTCATTTGGACTAATAATGACGTTTCCTCTTTCTGTTTTCTGGCTGCCCTTCCATTTTGTCTTTTTCTTGGGACCTTCATCCTTCATCTTCTTCCTGCTTCTTTTCTTTTATAGCCTTTCATTTCAATCTTTGATTTTGGTGTATAACACTGTTAAAGTGGAATTGGAGTTTCTTTTAATTAATTTCTGACGATTTAGAGGTGCAAATTTGTTGGAATCATCCGTGTAAGAAGATTAAGATATGGAAATGATTAAAATGACCTTCAACATGAAATAAGTTAGAATTGATTCTAAGTGTGTTTTTAAGGTAATAGAATCGATTTTGAATCTGCTGTTTAGACAAAAAGAATTGACTCTGGTTGTGTGTTTTAGACAAAGAAATCGATTATGAAAATACTAGAATCAATTTTAGGTATGTTTGTGATGGTCTGAAATTGATTGCATTAGTTGTGAAGTCATTTGTGGATGATTTAAAAATTTCCGAATCGATTTTGAGCCATGTAAAAGGAGGGAGAATCAATTTTCCCTCCGTGATAATGCGCATATAACATTTAGCAATTGAAACTGATTTTTGTGTCATATAATTAAGGAAGAGAGAATCGATTCTCCTCTTTTCAAAATTGATTCTCCTCCAATGATATATATGATATAATGGGTTAGAGAATTTTTAAATAAGTTAGTTTGTTTTATTTAAAATGTATTTAAAATTTTATATTATTTAATTAATTATTTAATTATGTTTTTAATCGGGGGATGTAATTGTTATTTTGTTCTTTTATATTGTTTATTTAATTTTACATTTTAAAAAATGTCAAGTTTTATAGTTAGTATAAAAACATATTGTAATTAATGTAAAATGAGAATAATTTTTATTGAAAGGTATTTGATAATAAGGATGATCTTGTAAATAATGAAAATAATAGCTTAGTTGTTGTGGATAATAACGTGAGTGTATGATATATTAACAACTTTTTATAATAATTTTTTGACAATAAAATGTGTTATTATTTTTATTAGTTCGTTTGAGTTTAATGAACTAATCATAAGCTATCACATTGTTCTAAAAAATTTATTAGAAAAAGTTATAAAATACATTTTTCTTTTTTCATATATCTAATCTTATCGTACTTCAACGCTTTTTAGGTCTCCAGTATTCCACTTCAAGTTTTCATTTGTTCACTTCTTTACGAAAAAAATATGAAATTTTGTCTGCGTTGTGTTATATAATTTAATTTTATTAATTTATTTAACATTTTAACAATTAAAAGTATATTATAAGTATAAATTTTTTTTCTATTAATTTATTTGTTGTGTTATATAACTTAATTTTATTAAGTTTCATATTAAGTACAATTTGAATGTACATTTTAGAAAATAGTTAAGACTCATTCGATACTGTAAGAACAACAAATTGTTTCTAGAAAAAAGTTATAATTTATTGCATCAACTATAAGTAGATAATTTTTATATTATTGAAATATAATTATCAAATTTATAATATTATATGAATTTAACTTATACTATTTAAGTTAACCGAAACATTGAATGTAAATATTACCATGAAACAGATGCATAGTATTATATACATAAACATTGTTGACTCATAGGATATGTTTAATATGTATAATTTATAACTCACATTTTTAAGTATTTATCATTAAAATTATTGACTCAAACTATTCATTGTATACATTTTCAATGACTTGTTTCCAATGAAACAAGGAGTCATAGATAGGGAGTTTCGTTTCATTTAAGTGTTTATAAAATATGATGTTAGATGTTTTTTTTAGTTTCATGTGAATCTTATATATATAGTCCTTCCTATTATTGTATTATATTTCATGTAAACATCATATTGTATTTCATATAAATATTATATTGAATGAAGATATCTGATTTGACTATTTTGGATCATTATATACAAGTTTGGTACGCGGTAGGAAACATAAATGAATCTGTCATAAAAAATCACTTTTTATACCGGATAAAGTCACAAACAATATAAAAAGTGACATTTTTTATAATAATTAAGTTTGCAACTGATATAAAAAGTGATATTTTTTATTTTAATAATAAAGTTTTCAACCAATATAAAAAATGTAACTTTCTATACTGGTTGATTCACTAATCAATATAAAAAACCACTATTATTATTACAAAGTCGACTTTTTATACCAAGTTTTTGAATCGTTATAAAAAATCAAGACTTTTATATTACCTGTATTTATACCAATTCCAAAATCAATATAAAAAACTTTCTTTTAATCATATAAAAAGGTTTTCTTGTATTAACGAAAATATGTGTTGGAAAGAGTTCTCACATTATACACCGGTAAAAAAAATTGTTAAAGCAAAATAGAAAGGAAAGAGAAATTAATTTATATTTTGAATTTCTTTTTCCACATTTATAATTAAGGAGTTTGGTAATGCATTTATAAGGAATTATTTAGTATTTATGAAATAATGTATAAACATAAAATAACCATATGTTTTTCTTTTTGTCTTTTATTATTGTAATAACCCATTTATATTTTACATTTTAATCTAGTTATTTGTTGATAAAATAAAAGAGAAAGAAAGTTGTTACTTGTTATTATGAATTTATACGGATATGGACAAATTAAATGGAAAGGATCCACCGCTTGATGTGCAAGAAAGCTTGACAACGGTTGAACAGAGTTAAGGTGCAATTAATGTTACAATGACTACTAATGAGTAATTAAGGTTTGCATTAATGACCATTAAACTCTATGATTAATTTCATGATAAACTCATTTTTTTTATAATTGAATTTCTAAAAACTTTTAGAGAAAGATTCTGACTTGAGTGTGAGAATGAATTATGTAAGTCATCCCTCCTACACTGATAAGTTAACAAAGCACAGAGAGGAACCACGTTCGATCAACACAAGATCTTCACACAGACATTTATTCTCATCCCGTTTCAAGAGAAACATTACTACATGTAAATAAAATGTGTAAAGAGAATAAATATTTTAATACTGTATAATAGATAATAAAATTATTCATCATGATATAGCATTATGTTTTTATGTCAAAAAGATATTACATTATTTATGTAATATAATTAAAAAAATATCTAATAGTTATAGAATTTTATATTTTTAGGGAAAAAATAAGCTTTTTTAATTAAGTTGTTATATAATATATTTTTAGTACATTAATATAGGCTATTAAACTTGAAATGAAAAATAACTGAAAGGGAAAAATGTTTACTTATTTATAAGTTCAGTTTGTACTTATTATTTTATAAAACAATATTTTTTTTTGATAAATTAGTTTCTTTTTTCATTTTTTTTATATTAGAGAAAAGTTCATCATATACTAAGTTACTTTGATTAAGTATGTTCTCAATAATATGTCAAAACATGAACATAAACATCTTTTAGTGTTAAATTAACATACACAATATTTGTCTAATGATAATAGACATAATGTTGTATTAGTAATAAATGCAAAGCACCTTACATATATTTGAGTCTTATAAGTTATATGTTTCAATAGCACGCATAAATATGCTCTTAATATATGTTTATTCTACATTCCAAATAATATTGGTTCTAATTTTATTTTTTTAAAGAAAGAAAATCTTATTAATATTTTTTAAAGAATTTGTTTATGCTTATTCGTGTTAACAATCCTTTTGAAAAGATTGAATGTTAACTTTACATAAACCTTAATTATATCTTTTACTCCAATTTGAATAAAAGTTATTTGACTTTGATATATGTCAAGTAGAAATTATCTCATAAAAAAACATATTCAATTCATGCTAAATAAACAATATTTCTATGAATGTGAACGAAAGACAACATGAAAAATACATTCTCTTACATTCAAAACAACTACAAAAAGTTTTACAATAACTTTTTCAAAAACTTCGATGTTTAAAAAATATCTTATAAGAATAAAGATTATGAATTATAAAACATAATAAATATATAAATATAAAATTTGTTGCAAGAGAAGTGGAATTACAATCAAATTGTAGTATGCAACTATTTCTTTTAGTTTAAGCATAATCTTTGTAAAGTCAATTATTTGACATTAAAATAATGATACAATGTATTCAAATATAAGGTTAATTACACAGAAAAAAAAATCCATTGAAAATAAAATTTGCACCAATATTATCTTCATACTGATGAAATCATGCAACTTCTTTTTCTAAAATATCACGAGTATATATAAATTTAGCCTATGCTTTATTCACATATATAGTCTACGACCGACCAAATAAATTAATACAAAACAATACTTACGATTATGTCATCTTACAAAAAATATTTCTTTCTTTTCAATTTTATAAAATATATTTTCTCTCTCTTTATCATTCTCTGTTTGTTCCCTCCTTTTGAGTACGACTTGGTCAAGAGTTAGAAATCTATTTTTCTATCTTCGAGCTCATCCTTTTAATACTTCAATATATTGTTATTTTTTCCATTATTTAAATTAAATTAAATATACTTCAGTTATAAAATGAGTTTGGTTGATTTTAGGTCTACAATCTTTTATCTTTTCTTTCCTCTATATATGAAACTTACTTTTCTTTTCAATAATGTAAATTCAAAGTATTTTAATTTTGATTAAACATTTTTGTTTGAATTTTAATCTCCAAAATTTGAAATCACTACTTTTAAATGTATCACTTTATAAAGATTTAAACATATTTAGTTCTTTAAATTATTAAACAAATAGAAGGTTTAAATCCATATTCCAAAACCCTTAATATTGTACAAAGTCCATTAAAATATTTTACTAAAATTCAGGTATTAAAAGTTTAACGTAAAGAACAACCTTTTTTATATGTTAGACCACCAAGCTAGAAATATAGCATATGCTTATGTATCTCCATCTATATATCTATATATCTATATATCTATATATCTATATATATATATATATATATATATATATATATATATATATAATATAGTTTTAGAAACATAAAAAAGAATATGTTCCATTCTTTGGTCAAGGCAATAATCCTATAACATGCATGATTCATTCCATCACCACCTTTTCACTAGCTTTACATTATATATCATGAAAGGCATCAATGAAAACTATCTTCAGAGGGAATTAAAGACTTTTCTAAAAGCATGCCAATCTTATTTAAGAATTTTCCACTATTCTAACTTTTTAGCATAAGCTTGTGTGGAAATTGTTTAAATGATAGGATTGCAATTTTATTTGTAGTTAAGGTATTTTTCAATCATTTATTTATTTATTTATTTTGTTATACTCTTATCATATTTTCAAATAAACTCTAATAATTTTAAAGTTTTTTGGTATGGCCATTTATGGCTTATACATATAAATTAAATATATGAAATTGTTGCATATAGTTCGAATTATAAAATTAGTGGTGTGGTCATACACGTTAGTTTTATAAAATATACATTGCCTTTTTTTCACGTAGACATCTAGAAAAAGTCTTGATCAAGAATGACGTTATCATCCAAGCAAAAACCAAACACACTAATAAACTATAATCGAACCTTTGATATATATGTTATATTTTTATAAGGGCGTCATTAAAGGTAAGACTTTGAATAGAATTAAAAGAATAAGGCTTTTATTTATTTTCAATAAGACATGTTATAGATTGGTCACTTAAAAAAAAAAGGTAAATTCATAATATATGATGTAATACCAATTCTATAATTTTTGGTGTATTTCACTTTTCATGTGTTTTTTGCTGTTTTGCATAAATTTTGATATGTAATTTCTCTTACTATTTTTTTATAAATACAACAACTCTTTCAATTTAAAATAAAATAACCCTCTTTCATAGTTAAAATTCATTTTCTTCTTCTGAAATTAGAAGTTAACCCGTTCAAAAAAAAAAAGTTTTAAGATACCAACTTTTTTAACAAACATTGCTCTCGTTCATTTACATATAGCCACATAAATCAAATATCTTCTACTTACTTTAAATTACATAGTACTACATTATAAAACATTTATCTAATTAACTGTAATTATTTTTATATCAATTCCAAAATCGATATAAAAGCTTTATATATCCTGGTTCTAAAATTGTTATATAAAAAAATCTTTTTTCACTAATACAAAAATATTTTCTACACTAATTTGTAAAAATTTAAATAAATGTTGTTCAAAAACTCTAATTAACCAACACCTATGTCACATCCTAAAGTTTTCATACTCAAGATAAGAACTTAAGTCCTTATTTAACAACAAACTAATATATATATATATATATATATGGGGTTTGCTAATGCGCATAAACCTGTTTTTCAGTTGGTATATTTTAGCCATGTATACCGGGTTATAGTAGACAAATATGTTCTCATATATTATGGATTCTAAGTTTTAAAGTCAAAGGTATTTGAATAATTTTCATTCTCAAAACTTAAAAAAAAAAAAACAAGAAATCCCCAAACCTTTACTCACCTTCCTCATTCCTCTCAACCCTTTCTCTTTCATCTCTCTCACTCTAACCTTTTCTCTGTCATCCTATGGTAGATCCAGCTGAAAAAAAAAATAGGAATACTTATTGTTAAACTTTCATCAACAATCATACATTATCAAACATAACCCAAAGACATCACATAATCATACAATCACATAAATCGCACTCATTCATCAATGTTTTTACTAAATCAACCCTTCAATCATCACTTTCATAATTTCATAACATTAATTGTATCAACCACCATTCAACCTATTCAATCTAACAGTTTCACCTACACTCGATCATTTCATTATACATACCAAGTTTCCTTCCTCTCAAATTTCTTAACTTCATTTATACAAAAGAAAATATTACAACTATTAACATAATTCATTAAACTTACACTTATCATAAAGAATTCTCATACTTTAACAACATTCAATCACTATAATCATAATATCACTTTTATCTTTCAACAATAAAACATTAAATTTACAAGAAAAATAGATTCCATTAGGAATTGTTCTATACAAATCTTTATATATTCAACTCTAGCCCAAATTTGCAATCCTCTTAATACCATTACAATTATGGCTTAACATGTTCTCGAAATACACCACATAAATTCTATTTAACAATTTCTTATAGGTTAACAATTCAAATCATTCATCATCATATAATACACCCAAAACTAAAACATGTTTGTACCAAGAACAACATAGAGTATAAAAACAATAACCACAAAGTTACATTCAATTTGACAACTCCTAACTAATTTAAATATTTTATATGTTGTAAACTCTCAATTTAAAATAATTTAAATGATTAGCTTTAGTCAGAGTTTCATACCATTCACATATTTACTTCACAATTGCCTAACCTTATCATATTTTATATCTCATGGATCAATTTACCCACACTACATCAAAAACAGACTCGAAAATACAAAAATCCTCAAATTTTAATTTCAAACTACATATAATCAACAACTTTTAGAACTTGTCAAATTCATTAAACTCAAATGTAAAAAGTGACTTTTAAATGCATTATCTCCCTTTACCTAAAAGAAGGAGGTTATCATGTTCTTTGATAAGTGCTCATTTTATTTATAATTCACATGCTTTTTAACACTTATCCTTTTCATTCTATTGCATAATTTAGATTTTACCATATGATATTTGAAGAATTAAGAAAAAGGATAATGATATGAACATGTGTGAGGAAATTAATGTATTTTTGATAAAATTTTTGTAGAATTAGAAGAAACAAAGCACAACAACTTCAATGCTTGAATTAACATCTTAAGCAACTAAAAGACGGTTTCAAGAAGATTCCAATTTTTCTTCCACAGATCAAGTAGAGAAGATGATGCTTCACCCACGTGAGAAAAACTTCACCATGAAGCAACCTTAAACACCAAGTTCTAAAACTAAACCATGAAGGAGACCCCATTGAAGAAAGCTTAGTGATTGAACAACAATAACAGAGTCTAAGCTACAAGGAAACCCTCAATGGAAGAAAAACTCACAAGTTTGGCCACCATGTTTAGAGCTACAACCAACCTCCCAATTTTCTATAAATTAAGGGGGGAACCCCCATGTTTTGTATAAAATTTCACTGTAAATGATATTTTCTTTCTCTAGATCACTTCACTTATAATATCTTAAGTTAAAGGATACATAAGGAATGTATAGCTTCTCTTAGGTTTTCATGTTAGAATCATCATGAGTTGTTGAATTTCATTATATTGGGATTTGATATAGATCTTTTAAACGTATGTTCTGTTATTTTAATGTTTTATCCAATTGTTCTTTCATATGTTAGTAATTCAGTTCATACTTCATGTGCTATGAACTGATTAATCATTTGTTGCATATATAACTTGAGTTAAGGCATAAGCTAATTCATCTTGTAGATTTAATTGAATCATCGAAGGCTATTAGGAGGCAAGCATGTCCCTATACGACTTAATTAGTGTAAAGAGTGTTAATCATTAATGGAAAGAGTTCATTCATCATGAGTAGATAAATCACACTTAGTTTGAGTACCTTTAGGTCCTAATGTCTTAGACATAGGCCTATGAATATATTAGTGTACTTTTAGGAACAACGAATGAACTTTGTTTATCCAATAAAACAGTAACTATGCATAAAAATATAGTAGTAAAATCTATTTCCAACACATTTTATAACACTGAATTATTTGGTGTTTAGAGTTCTAGATCATTATCAATTTATAATCAAACATTTTAAAAATTATAAATCTGACCCAACCAATCATGAGTTTTGATAAAAAAAGAAATTATCAAATCCACGTGAATACGACATTTAGTACTATAATCAAACAAATTCACTTATTAGGATGATTAATCTCAAAACCGAGACATCGTCATTCTCTTTGACATTTTTATTTACTACCACCACCAAACTACATAGATTGATGGAAACAAATTATAGGGCTTATTGTTGAGAAAATTTCTTTTGTTGCTTTCATTTTAAAAAGATGATGGAAAGTTGTTACATCCTATAATAAGTAAAGAAATAAAGAAATGGGGAGGAAGAACTTTTGAGAAGGATGAGCATAAAAGTTTTTCCAAGGTTTTATCTTAAAGAAACCCATTTTTAAGAGTTTTTAACTAAAAAAATCATTTTTAACATATATATATATATGTATGGTCCTCACAACCTGCAGCTTGGTGGTGAAACCAAAATTGTTGTTTGTTTGAACTTAATTAATTAGTAGTACTAAAGTAGATGAGGGAAAAAAGTTGGGTGGGACAATGTTTATGAATTGTTGATGACAGCTAACACTACACACATTGATACATATAAAAAATATTAGGTGGTGCTTTTGCCGTCATCAACACACCCAAACTCAACCTACAAGACAAATAAACATCTCCAAAATCAAATCCATGCTTCCAAATAAAAAAACAACATCGTTTAACAAATGAACAAATTTCAAGCTTTCAAAATTCCAACCTAAACATCACGACAAACACATAACCATTACCAGACAAAACAACGTCTTCCATTCAACTTATTCTTATTTCTCTCCATACTTATTATAACCACTTACTTCTACAATTTCTTTTTTTCCAAAACCTTACACTAACATTTATTTAATCAATCAAATGGATATTACCATCCTCAGCTTCATCGCCCATGGCCAGCTGTTCCTTTGTTTCTTTACAAACTAACAGCTCATAATTAATGCTCCTCAATATACAATATTCTTTGTGGAAAATAAAAATCAATAAAATAACTATAAATAATTTTTTCATCAACAAAATGTATTCATATATTTATTCTGACTTTCTTTAAAAATACTAAATTAAACTTAGACAAACACTAATTACACCATCAACACATTTGAAATAGTTCACAACAATACTTAAGATAAAACAAAATAGAAAAATAAAATTTCAACATAAAAATTTCTAACATAAATCCTAAAAATTACAATACCAAAAATTACCTAAAAACATTGAGAAATTAAACAAAAATAGAACACAAAATTTGTTGAGACATTTTGATCAAGTCGTATTACTCACGCGTCATCTTTATTTTACTTTACTTTTCTAAATCAAACTATATTTTCCTTTAATATTATTTTTTATCTAAACATATACGACATTGTTAGCAAAGTGAGCTTAATTTAATTCTACAAAATTTACTTTTAAAATGTAACTTGATCATATTTTTATTTATAGTTTATGTGTAACTTGCAACATTTAGAATAAAAATAGTGCGTACGAATATTTCAAATTTTATAAATTAGAAATATAGCAATATCTTGCTTTTAGCAAAATTCAACAAAAATATGTTCTCTTCATTTGATAATAATTTTGTTAGTATTTGTATATTTTATTATTGGTTCCTTTCGATATACATACAGATGCATAATGTTTTAAAAATCTATCTCTAAATATTACTATTTTTTTAACCATATTACATTCAACTTTTAATTTTATCTCTTATATTAAATAAAAAAATGAATATAAAATATACTTAAAAAAATAAACTTTTTATAACTTTTTAATTATAGCATTTAATGATGTCTTAAATTATTTTTGAAATTTGAAAAAAATAAAAACACACACATAATAATTTCTACATTGTACTTTCTCTAGTATATTTAAAAAGTTTTAAACTTAAAATTAGTACTTAAAAGAAACATTAGTCCCTATTTGTAATGGTGATTTGTGCTATTAAAAGTATAATGCATGGAAACATATTTAAAAATAAAAAAATATTAAGTAATACTGTTTAGTATCTTAAATAATAGTATTAAATTGAATAGAAAAAGTAAATTTCATTGTCATTAAAAAAAGTCAGACGAACACCAATTTGTTAGAATTAGGGTTCTTTTTTCAATTTTTGTGATGGTTTTATGTACTTTTCTTAATTTTTGTGGGTCCCACATACACACGCTTTCTTCGCACGCGTTGCTTTCAAACCTTTCGCATTCATCTCACATAAGTCACGTTTTATTTTCATAAAATAACGTGTTATTGTTATTTAACAATTTCAGTTTTCGAATTTATTTTTCTTGTTAATTTAAAAATTTGTCCTATTAACACGAAGATAACTGTTTTATAAAGTAAAAGATATTTCACGATGACAATAATTGTCTGAATTTTTAAGCTCGAAAATTATTATTTTTATTTCTTATTTAGTATTTGGTTTAAGTTGTAATTTCTAACCTATTTCCACGGAATAAAAGCATTATTATTATTATTATTATTATTATTATTATTATTATTATTATTATTATTATTATTATTATTATTATAATAATTATAATAGTGAATATACATAGGTGTTACGTGATGCATGTTTATTTGTTAGGGTTAAATATGTTTTTAGTTATTATATTTTGAGGCGCTTTTGGTTTTAATCTCTTTTTCAAACTAAGGTATAATTTAGTCCTTCAATCTTAGAAAATTCTAGTTTTATTTCCTTTTACCAATTTTTTTTTTAATTTTATTTATTGTTTCAAACACGTTTCATTATAGCATTTGGATTGTTTACACTGTTTGACACATTTTTTGCTTCAATCTTAACTTAGAAACGCGTTTCAAACAGCAAATAAAGTTACAAAAATTTGGTAAAAAGGACTAAAACCAGAGTTTTCTAAAGTTGAAGGACTACATTGTACCTTAGTTTGAAAGATGGACTAAAACCAAAATCGCCCCAAAGTATAGGGACTAAAAACATATTTAACCATATTTTTTATAATAATAAAAATTAATAAATTTATTATTATTATTATTATTATAAAATTAAGTATAAATAATTTTTATAATTTTATTGTAAGTAATTTTTATTTATTTTAGATAATTTTTAATTAAAAAATAATTAACTTAATATTAATTAAAAAACAATTAGATTTAAATAAATAATCATATATTGAAATAATTATTTTAATTTTGAAAAGACATTTAAATGATATAAATGGAATAGAAATTGAAAAAAAAATCAAATATATAACATAGATAGATAGATGAAATAGAATTATCATTTTATTATTATTATTATTATTATTATTATTATTATTATATATATATATATATATATATATATATATATATATATATATATATATATATATATATATATATATATTTGCTAACTTGCGTACGTCTGTCTTTTAGATGGTACATTTTAGCAATGTGTACCGGGTTTCAGTAGACAAAAATACCCTTATATCATGAATTCTAAGTTTTTAAGATTAAGGGTATTTTAATAATTTTCATTCTCAAAATTAAAAAAATAAAAAAAAAATCCCTCCAAACCCTTACCTACCTCTCTCATTCCTCTCAAACCTTTCTCTTTTATCTCTTTCACTCCAACATTTTCTTTGTCATCCCTATTGTAGCCCCAATTGACAAAAAAAATCAGAAACACTTGCTTTATTTTAATAATTTTCATTCTCAAAACTAAAAAAAGAAACCTAAAACCCTTACTCACCTCCTTCATTCCTCTCAACCCTTTCTCTTTCATCTCTCTCACTCAAACATTTTCACATTTTCTCTGTCATCTCTGCAGTAGCCCCAACTAAAAAAACACTCATTTTTAAATAAAATGGTTAGAGAAAAAAATACTTACATAAATAAAAAAATTAAAGCAACGAATTTTTTCTTCATATAATTTTAAATAAAATTTCAAGATTTAGAATTTTTATTATTTGATTTGTTTTTTCTTTAGTAAAGGAAAAAATTTCTACCAACAAAAATTAAATGGCCATGGAGCAATGTTACCTAATAGTCTCAGAATGTAAAGGAAGGATGCTCATAAGTCTTGGTACAAGTTGTGCCCGTTGGCTATAATATATACAGTGAAGATAATAAAATTAAAGAGATTTTGAATGAACTTTTTTCGGAAGGTGAATATGTCAATGACTCAACTCTTTAAAAAAGTAGATTGTTTAATAATGAGTGTATTTTTAGTTGGGACTAGTGCAGAAATGACAGAGAAAATGTTTGAGTGAGAGAGATGAAGGAGAAAAGGTTGAGAGGAATGAAGGAGGTGAATAAGGGTTTGTGGTTTCTTTTTTTAGTTTTAAGAATGAAAATTATTAAAATAAGGCAAGTGTTTTTTATTTTTTCAATTAAGGCTAGAGTAGGGATGACAGAGAGAAAGTTGGAGTGACAGAGATGAGAAGGAAGGTTGGAGTGACAGAGATGAGAGAGAAAGGGTTGAGAGGAATGAGAGAGGTGGGTAAGGTTTGGAAGTTTTTTTTTTATTTTTTTTATTCTGAGAATAAAAAATATTAAAATATCCTTAACCTTAAAACTTAGAATGTATAATATATAAGAGTATTTTTTTCTACTGAAACTCAGTACACATTACTAAAATGTATCAACTCAAAAACAGGCGTACGCAAGTTAGCAAACTCATATATATATATATATATATATATATAGAGAGAGAAAAGGAAGATAAATTTAAAAGAGATATTTAGTATAATAAAATTAAAAAGTGATTTCTTTTCAAAATAATTTGATCTTACTGCACTGTATTCTGAATGGAAAAAACAATCCTCGAATATTTAGATATGTATATATGTAATACATAAACTTATCTCTAAACATTATTTTAATGTTCTAAGAATGAAAACCAACCTAACTAAATATTAAAAAAGTTATGCCTAATTTTCACTATTTAAGAATTGATATATGATTTATTTTTACCGAAATAATTAATATGACTGACGTTTTGATGAGACTTTTCTCTAAAAGCAATAAGGTGATTTATTTATAAATATTTATCTCTAAAAGCAATGAGGTTTTTGTATGTAATTAATGATGTGTCAAAGTGATTGCACAGAGCAGTTGAGATTTTGCAATCTCATAATGGTCAATGGGTGTTGGCCATAGATTCAGGAAAAGGATTGCAATTTAAAATCAACCTAAAAAGGAGACTTCTGATGACTTTAAACTTTAGTTAACAAGCTTGTAACTTTAGTCAAAATGTTCATATTTCTTTTTTTTTTTTTCTAAAGAGATAATTACTTTTAAATTTCTGTCTAGAATTGATGTTGTCTATGTGTTTTTTATGTTAATAAATATATATTATATTAAAATATATTTAAATATATATTATTTTAAAAAATATTTACAAGTTGAGAAAAAAATAATAACATTTTTAATTTTATATTTAAATTTTTCAATAAAATTAATGTGAAAAATTATTTATAAACTTAGAAAGTATATATATATATATATATATATATATATATATATATATATATATATATATATATATATATATATATATATATATATAAAGAGTAATTTTGTAAAAATACAAAAGATATAACGTGAAAAATATAGAGTTAAAAATACAAAGAATAAACTATACAAAAATATGTCCAGTATATTTGTTATAAATATAAATTAGTGTATTAACATATTAATCTAATATTAATCTAATGTGTATTGCTAAATTCATCTAATTATTATATTGAAATTTTTCTCTAATATATAATGTTGAACTCGTCTAATTAGTATGAACACGCATATATAAAGTGTATTATTACACTCATCTAATGTGTATGGACAGACTCGTTTAATATGTATTGTAAAAGGCATATAATTAAAGAATGAATATAATTGTCTAATATGTATTAATAAACTTATATAATATGTATATAAATAAATCTTATAATGTATTTGTTAGACTCGTTTAATTAGTATATGGGAAAACACATCTAATGTGTGTTGCAAGACTCGTTTAATCTTTGTATGGATAGATTAACCTAATACGTATTCTTAGACTCGTCTAATTAATGCATGGAATGACTTGTTTTATGTTTTATGTACAAAATACTCGTCTAATTAGTGCATGGATAAACTCGTCTAATTAGTGTATGAACAAACTCGTCTAATATATATTGAAAGATTCATCTAATCATTGAATGAACATACTCGTCTAATGTATATTAATAGACTTGTCTAATATGTGTATGAAAAAACTTGTATAATGTTATACTCATATAATCAAAATATGAATGACTTGTGTAACGTGAATTGTTAGACTGGTATGATCAATTCATCGACAACTCATCTAATCAAAGTATTCCTAAACTCATTTAATCACGTATGGAATGACTCATCTAATATATTTTTGTTATACTATTATAATTAGTGTATTTATAATCTCATTTATGTGTATTGGCAGACTTATGTAATATTTTTTGCAATACTAGTTTATTAAGTGTATGAGAAAACTTGTTTGATGTATCTTCTTAAACTCGTCTAATCAGTGGATGTTCAAACCTGTCTAATGTATATTGCAACACTCATCTAATTAGTGAGTGGACAAAATCACGTAATGTGTATTAATAGACTTGTCTAATCTATGTATGAAAAGACTTGTTTTTTCTAAACTTGTCTTATCAATATATGGACAAATTGGTCTAGTGTTTGTTGATAGATTCGTCTAATCAATGTATGGACAAACTTGTCTAATGAATATTCTTAGACTCAAATAATTAATATATGAAATGACCCATCTAATGATTTTTGCTCAAGTTGTTTAATTAGGGTATGAACAATTTTTTCTAATCAATGTTTGTTTAAACTTGTCTAAAGTGTATTGCAAGACTCGTTTAATTAGTGAATGGACAAACATGTATTGTATTAATAGACTTGTCTTATTTGTGTATAAATAGACTTGTCTAATGTATATTGATAAGGTTATCTGATCAGTGTATGTTATTGGTAGACTCATCTAAACAATATTTGGACAGACTTTTCTAATGAGTATTCTAGACTCGTGTAATCAATGTATGAAATGTCTCATTTAATGGTTTTTGTTATACTTGTGTACTAATTGTATGGATAAACTCATTTAATGTGTATTGTTAAGACTTGTTTAATAAGTGCATCAATAGACCCGCTTGATGTTTTTTGTTATATTTGTTTAATCAATGAAGGAAATTACACGTCTAATTTGTTTGTTATACTCGTTTAATTAGTATATGAACGACTCGTCTAATGTATATTGTTAAACTTGCTAATTTTTTATGTTATACTAATTTAATCAATATATGGATGGATTGGTAAAATGTGTATTACAAGACCCATTTAACAAATTTTGTTATATTAATTTAATTAATGAATAAAACGACTCATCTAATATTTTTTGTTATATTCGTTTAGTTAGGGTATAGATTGATATGTCT
>NC_028358.1:1806047-1811632 GCF_000741045.1 Vigna radiata var. radiata | reverse complement strand
ATATATATATATATATATATATATATATATATATATATATATTTTAAACCTTTAAATAAATTATTAAAATAAAATATTTTAATTTATTCTATTTTAAATACAATTATTTAAAATCTTATATCGAGTTTTATGAATATATATCATTAATGGTAATCTTTATTAGATAAAATTAATTTAATTTTTACATACTAAAAAGAAAAATAATATTTATATTATTGCTTAATATAGAAATGATAAATATATTTTTTTTATGAATAAATTTTTTACGATAAAATTATTTCATCAGTTTCTTTTATATTTTATTATCAATAAACATATATTATTTTCTAAATAATATTATTTTAAAAAATAAAATAAAATATATTTTTATAAATTTATTTGTATTAAATGACTAAGTAATTATAAATCATAAAAAATAGTATAAAAAAGTAATACTTTAAATATAAATTATTCTTTAACGTAATAAATATGTTGAAAACATATAAGTATAAGAAAAACCTTTTAATAATAGTTAACATGTGTGTAAGCACACACGTTAAAAGAATATTTATTTGTTTATTTTAAAAATCAATTTATTTTAAAAATAATTTTTAAGAATGTAATAGAGATTAAAGTGTACATTTCACTTTATTATTTAAAATGAATTGACGTAAGATATTCTATTTGTTTTATAATTATGAAAAATATTGATTGAAAAAATAATTTTAACTTTAGATACCAGTAAATAGTGTAGAAGATTAGAGTGCTAAATAAAAAAATATCAAATAAAGCACACAACTAATTGTGTTAATTATATGAGTAAATTATTATTTTGGTATATGAAAATTTGTAATATTAAAAATAATTCTAGGTTTTTGTGTTTTGGTATATTTAAGTGCTAAACTTAATTGTTCACGACATATATTTCTAAACATATTTGTTATTATTATTGTTTAATTTAACCTATTATATATAATTGACTTTGTTGATTTAAAGATTTTAAATTTCATAAAATAATTACATTACTTAAATGAATTAAAGATCCAAAATAATAAACGTTAAAGCCTTTCTTGTATAATGTCGATTGCTTACTAAAAAAAATTGTTATTTAATGGAGATTTATTTTTTATTTTGCCTGGTTTTTACTTTCCGCAAATTAATTTTCAGAAGTTTTTTAAACTCTCGGAATAAAAGTGGTAGCTATTAATCTAGGAAGATTTTTCATGACATCTGGTATCCAATTCATATTCCAGAGGTCTTTTTGTGGAGTGTTTTAACCTCTTCTATTAGTGATTATTATTTTTTAGATATTTGAAACATCTTTTATTTTCAACTATTTTACTGCAAAGATTAATCCCGTTTTTCTCAACTTTTTTTGGGTAATACCCTATTCAATGTAACTATTATAATTTAAATGTTATAAGCCACATCATTTGTATTATTTAGTTTGTGAGTTTACACTTTTATTTTGCTTGGCTTACATGAAACTGTCACCATTAAGATTCTTATATTTTTGTCAACAATATTTTTTTATGACAAGATTCAAATCACTAGTACAAAAACAGTTACAACGTCGAATATTTTTTGTCTTTCACGTCGAATTAGAGAACGGCGTCATATCAGGAGACGTTAAATTGACGTCGAGTTTAAAAAATTCAACGTTAATTCAACGTCGAATTTTGTCAATATATGACATTAATCATTTTTTTTTAATTAATTGTGATCCTTATTTACAACTCTATGAGACCTGAAAAGCAGAAAAAACAACAAATTTCAGTTTTTGGTATTTTATAAAGCATGAACTATGAACAATAATATAGGATCAACCAAAGAACAATAACAAACAACAAACAAATTCAATCAAATAATAACAACAAACAAGTTCAACCAAACAACAACAACAACAAACAAGTTCAACAAAAAAAATAACAAACAAGTTATCAACAAATAAGTTAAACGAAAATGAAAACGAAAAAGAAAATTAACCTTTAAAAGGTGGGTTCATCGGAATAAAGTGTTGTCTGAGAGAAAACAAAATGTGCCTATGAAGGACAAGAACACGAAAATAATCGGGAAAAACAAACGAAAATCATACCTAAAGTAGTTAATTAACATGCATTTGTATCAAATGAAAGAAATATTACATGTGATGGTCGTCAAACTTCATTCGAAAAAAGTTTGAGCAGAGAAAAGGGTCTTGTATTCCTAAATGAATTAGCAGGAGTTGCTCCCACACTCATGTGTCGTATTCTCCCAGAATGTTCTAGGCCTAACATTATTACCAACAACATCATTAGGAGAAACCTCTTATTCATTAGTAGTACTTTGAGTCAAACCCGCTTAAATTTGTTCCTATGGGCACATAACAATTTATAGTTAAAACTCTAAATATTGAAGAAAAATATTTGAAAATATAATATTATAGTAGAACTAACCATTATATCTTTTGTCGCGTCATTTACAAATGATTCATCCTTTCATTTATGAGTTACAATGTATAGCTTTTCACGACTAGGCAGTCCAGTTTCCACAAACTAAATAAAAAAAGAAGTTAAAATAAATAGTAAACTTTAAAAAATAGAAAAAGTTGTCATGTTTACTAATATCCCTACTATCTCATGCCTTTTTCTTGAAAAAGGTTTAGAATCACTCGTATGAGGAATTAATTTCTTGTTTCGATTTTCTCTATTTTTTTTACACATCTCCTATGAGAGAAACAATTTTAAGTTAATATACCAATAAAATAAATTAAGTACACAAACAATTCACACCATTCAAAATAATGAAAATTGTACTTGTGTTTCTGGTTTTAGACAATAAGTAACAAAATGAGCCCATTGAGTTCCTTCTATACCAGTCAGCACATTACTTAAGATTTGATCTTTGGTTTTCGTTGGATCATTAAAATCATTCCACAAATTCTATGTGCAACCCACTTTCTACCAAGAGTTAATTTACAATATCGTTGTGCATTAGCTTCAGCGATCCTTAAACAAAATTGAGGCTTTTGAAAAAAAAAAACATAGTTAGTGTGTTAACATTTATAAGAAAATGAAAAATTTCAAAAGATAAAAAGTCATACATGTATAATGATATATACACCTGCAACATTTCCTTAAAGCATTCCAAAAAGTAACTGTTAGGCATGCCTATTTTCCCAGACCACCTTTCTAAATTAATTGGAAACAAATTGTCATCAGTTGCCATATACCACAATATCCTTCAAGCATGCCTTGTCCCTCACCAATTGGCATGCCTATCTCATCAAACTCCACAATGATGCGTTCCCCATAAGGTAAATTCTTTACTTCTTTGACCTTGACCTTAATTTTCTTGATAACTCCTTCTAAGTCTTTAACAATAAAACAACTTAGTCAACCATAACTACTATTTAAAAAAATATGCATTAAAAAAAAATAATTATGACATATACCTATTGCATGAACAGTCCAATACAGTAAAGATTGACGTCTAACTTATTGTGTGGATGTTTGAGTTTGTTCTGTGTTTTCAGTGGGTAATGAGAATTCACATCCAAAATGTGTGGATGTTTCACTTTGTTGTGTATTTTCAGTAGATAATGAGGATTCACGTCCAACTTGTTGTGATGATGGTGGTTGGGCTTCAATCAATGAAGAAGACATTATAGGATTTGTTGGTGAAGAATTACCTGAAGGTTGAGTTGTAGTATTTTCCACACATTGAGGTTGAGGTGTTGATTTTTGTAGATAATCACAATTATTTTAATGTATTAGGTGTTGGAAGTTTTACATAAATTAAATATAAGGTTAATTTACAATGTATAAGTAAGTATAAGTTTCACTTTATAATGTAACTCTGTAAGGCTGAATTAGGTTTAAAGTTCACTTCTTAATATGGTATTAAAGTCTATTCTAACAAACTTGTATTTTTGGTTTATTGTTCCACCGAGTATCGGACTATTCGTTAATGTTTAGTTTCACGCTTGAGATGTATATGTCTCAACATGAAGGATACATTGAAAGTCTCACATCAACTAGTACAATATTTTAATATCATTTTGGAGTTAAATTAGACTCAAAATCTATTTCTTAACAATATTTTAGTGATGTAAGTTTAGATAATGCAAAATGTTTTGTTTGTCATCATCATTCAAACTCAAACCAACAAACTTGTCAATATTTACTAATAACTTATAATACATATAACTTCACATTAAATTATTTCATCTTACAATATCTACAACCTACCACCATATTAATCTTAATGAACCCATAAGTTAATTCATGATGAGAATAGAATTCGAAAGTGTACACGAATGTTATCGAGAGTGATGTGAATAATGGTATCAACAACAAGAGGTATATGAAGGCCTTAGGTACCATTTTTGTTTTCTCTCTCGAAGTGGTGAAGAGAAAGAAAATCCTAACACGATTCGTAATGTTACATTATCTACAAATGGGAATCATAACTTGTTTTATAACTATAATCAGTCACGTTTTATATTTTAATAATTCTAGTTCAGTCCCTTATCATAGAATATTATTTTAAGTATCTAAACAATAATCTTTCTAATAATTATGTCCTTGATCATAAATTTAGTATTAATAAACTATTTTTTAATATTAACTAACCAAATAATAATCATAACACATTTAAATAATATATGACCCAAAATTTCTAATATCATCATTATTTGAAACTATCCAGTAACTAAGTTACATATACATTTACTAAAATTTAGCATGCATTCATTTGACAAGTTGACACAATGCCATGCAATCTTGGAATGTCTTTGATAAGAAAATGTCTACCTAGAAACTAGGTTATAATGATGGTGGTTATGGAATACCTTTAAATTGATTAATGTTATAGGATTGGCACTAACCTACATTCTAGTCCTAGAAACTAATTTTTTTAATGGAGTATTTGTAAACATTTTTTTTTCTATCATTTTATCTAGATGGAATGGAATCTTAACTTTAACTTGAGTGTTAAAGTTTCATTGACTAGTAGTATCATATTTTTGCCATACGAATGATACTTTTTAAGTTATAAAATTAGTATACATTCACCAACAATCTTTCAATCTTCATTTTCTTGTGCAAATAGCCTAAGTTTTAGTATATGCCTTTAAAACATTGGGATGCCCCAAAATCTAGGAGGAACACGCATAGAAATGAAAAGAAAATAGGGAAGGAAGAAGTGAAGTTTAGTTAAAAGTGTAGAAGAATTAAAGAATTAGAGCAAAGAGATTCCTTTAGGGTGTACAAAAATGAAAGGGCTCCCAAAACTTGTAAGGAAGTTAATCTCTTGAAGCCAAGCTGTAAAGGCAAGGTGTCCTACAAAGACAAGACTCTTTCCTCTTCATGCTGTCTTCACAAAGGAGATTGATCCAACGGTAGATGCATGAACGAGAAGATTGAAGAAGAGAGTATCCTAACCCTACTTTTGAAGCAATACCATCCACATATGCTCTCTTTGGACCATCAAGTCAAATCTTTGTTATACTAATTTCAATTATAAATAAATTATATCAAATATAAATAAAAATGTAAAATATCAAATATAATATATATATATATATATATATATATATATATATATATATATATATATATATATAT
>NC_028358.1:1784192-1806035 GCF_000741045.1 Vigna radiata var. radiata | reverse complement strand
ATATATATATATATATATATATATATATATATATATATATATATATATATATATATATATTTATCTAACAAACATTGGCTACATTTATTATTCATATAATAAATATAATAAATGTTGACTTGCACTGTGGAAGGTTCATTCATATGAAATTTATGCAGTGGCCAGCACCATTCAAAGTGGAATTCAAAGTCTTATACTATATGTGGTATGATGCGTTGGATTAATAATGTGTTTAATTGATAAAGTTTATGGCTAGGGTTGCCTTACCAATATAAAATCTGGTGGACCATATATCATAACAATGATTAATCACCAAATTAAATCACAGACACACAACTTCTATTTCATCTTAGTATTTTTCAGAATTATTTATCTTCATATATAATAATTTAAATGGTTAGGTATATGTATGAATACGTAGGTATTCCTTATTTTATACCTAAAAATGCATGACTACTTAATTAAAAGACACAATTATTAATTATATTAAGTAATGTTAATTTCCAAACTTTCTTTAGCGTTTGTTTTAATATGTTAATATGAATATCCCATTTTTCCCATATGCGTCTTGTAAGAATTTTTTTTAAGGAAACATTAGTATTATGCTCAAATCCTAATGAAATTCTCTCTGTAGTTTTTAACACAATCTAAGCCCTTCTTAATATATAAATTTGCATAGGAAAATTAAAAAAAAAAAACTTTGTCAATAAGCATTTTGTTATGTTATTATATAAATGGAGGAATCGTGTAAAATTAAATACATACGAAACATCGAATGAAATTTTGTTAAACGTGATTTTCCCAGATAAGATACAAACTAATAATTATAATATATATATATATATATATATATATATATATATATATATATATATATATATATATATATATATATATCGTTAATTTAATCATCCTTAATATAGAATCTCAAAGTTCAATTACATTTTTCTTGTTTACATAGTTTCAAATTGGAACCTATTTACAAGAATTGAGCCAAACAGAAAGCAATATTCTGCATTAATATTTAATTTTAACATTGTTGAATAATTAATTATTTTTTACTTATAATAAATAATTTAATCAAATTTTAATTATATCATAAATTTAGATGTTTTTATTAAAAATTATTATATTTAGTATCCAAAATATTATTTTATTTAAATATGACGCCATATGATTTTTGTTGTCAATCACAATTCACACATCAAATCATACTTTTATCTTTAATCTTTTCTAATTCTCTTTTCAACAAGTTTTTCTTTTTTTTCATTCCAAGAGAGAGTTAACCTATAAGAACTAGATGATCGTGCTAGATTAAGATAAAAAGACGAAAATAACACTCATATTACCCATCAACCAAAAAATCAATAAAAGATATCAAAATTCATTATAAAAATTCAACCAAAAAAAAAAACACTTAAAAGTTATCCGGAATTTAAAATTTAATAAATAAAATATTTGTAAGTTGAAATTGTCTGACAGAATGTAAAGCTAAGAAACCGGAATAGGATCTTTCCGGGAAGATTCGTCCGGTCCGGTGGGAACGGAAGCGCGTTAGCCGTTATTTTTGTTGTTGGAATGAGAACCACATAATGAGTAACAAACAAACACATATGCGTGTATCTATCTGTCTTACATTGGAAACTTAACCTTAGCCACGGTTATAGTTAAAGGTTAAGGTTTAGATTTTAACGCCGTAATAACGTGGTAGTTGACTCCTTCTATCTATTTAATTTTGATTTTTTAAGTTTTGAAACACATTATTATTATTATTATTATTATTATTATTATTATTATTATTATTATTATTATTATGCTTTTCCGTGATAGTAGTTAGGAGAGATTTCATTTTTCTTTATCCATCTACCTAACTATATCCAAAACCATAAAAGGGTATTATTTTCCTTTTCTTGAGTATATTCAAATTAATTTGTTAAGGGTTTTTTCTTTGCTACTTGGCTATATTTAAGGAAGATGCCATGTTCCACATACTCTATAATATATGATTTTTGGACTTACATGCAAGTTTTAATTCGAATTTTAAAATATGATAATGCATAAGCTAAGCTTCCACACATGTGTGTTTTTGAATAATATCGATCCAGATGCTGTAACAACTCCTATTAATGGATTTTAGATGGAATTATTATATGGATAATGATATTTTTTAAAAGAAATTATAACATTTTAATATCATTTACGTGTTATCATGTAATTAGTTTATGTTGATATTTATGATATTATTATTGATTGTGAAATAATTTTGAACTAATCACAAAATAACATAATGTTATAAAATAAATATATGATTATCTTAATATATATATATTACACATTATAAAAGTCATTAAAAAGTTATGATAAATGTGTAAAATACATTTAGGATTCATGGCAATATTTTAGTTAAAAGTTCTACTAGTGCATTGCGGACAGGAAATAAATCTATTTATGAAAAAAAATATTTCTTCACTTACAAATACAACAGTACAAATTAGGTTTAATAGTTTATATATGAAAAATTATACTTTAATATTAGGTAATCTCTTTTCTTAAAAAAAAAAAACAAAAGTTCACTTAATTTTGACTATTTTTTTTNAATATTAGGTAATCTCTTTTCTTAAAAAAAAAAAACAAAAGTTCACTAAATTTTAACTAATTTTTTCATATTGTATATATATATATATATATATATATATATATATATATATATATATATATATATATATAAAGATTTTTTTCACACATTTTTTATTCCTATTTTATCTGTAATTATATTTTAAAATTAAAAGAAATTTGCAACAATATACAAATTTAATATGCATATTTTATTATTAAATATATTTTAAAATTAAAAAATAAAAAAAGTAAATTATACAAATATTAAAAAGTAAATGTTACATTACCCTCGTGTAACCACTATTATTAATACATTATTTTCTATTAGTTTTGCTATAATAGTTTTTTGATTTTGTTTTTCTTTTAATGCGAGTTTATTCTTTTTAAAACAAACCAATATAACCTCTGTTTTTTTTAACATGATGGGTAATTTTAAATGATAATTATTAAAATGGAGAAGTTTTAAAATTTTTACTATAAGTCATATGACATTATTTTATGAGAAAGAAATCATGCATGCATGACTATAGACTTCTAAGTGAAGTTTATTGATCTTACACGATTTCTGGATGAAATAAGAAGTTGTATGAATTCTTACACGACTTATGTTCAAATATATTTCTAGGTGATTAATACAAATAAGATTACATTGAATTTGTGCCATTAGTGCAAGACTTTAGTTCAAATTAAAATAAAATAATAAAAAAATATATTTGACTCATAATTTGTTTTTCTTTCATAGAAAAGTAGTGCAAAATCATGATGACTTTACTTTGAAATCGAGTCATACATATATAAATTTTTTACAATGAAATCATATTAGACAAGTAAGACTTACCATATTAATAAAATTTTTAAAACTTTTTTAAGTAATTAACATATAAAATCACACTTTATTCGATAAAAAAATCCATTTTTATGTCAAACCAATATTGAAACAAAACATGATACAAACCTAGTTAATAAAAATTGACTTATTTATAAAATTGATAGATAATGTAAATGGAATAACACATTTCATCCATCCATATAGTCCCCATTAATTAACTCATTTAAAAAAAAAAACATTTTTAAAAAGTCATGATGAAATTAAAAAGATTATAATAATAAAATAAAAAGAAAGACATCCTCTTTCCACATTTAAAAAAGTAAGTTTTATTTTACTATATATACTTTAAAATTGTAATAAAACATCATAATTAGGTTATTTGTGTTTGATGTGTTAAGATGGTGAATTCAATTGCATTTAACTACCTTCATATACTTTCCTTGTAAGTAATTAGAAATCAATAGCACGTGATGTCTTTGTTCTTACAACATATGCAACAACGATAGGGTCTTCAAAGGTTTCCAACAAGTCAATTTATCCTTCAAGATTAAGGTTCTGAATGATGACTCAATCACAAAACATTTAATGTAAAACTTAATCATGTTTTCTGAAAAAGTTAATGATGTAATTAAGGTAGATAGAATTGGAAGAAGAAGGTGATAATGTTTAAGCATTTGAAATTGTGATTCATGGACATCATAATAATGACAAAACCCTTGCAGTTACTCTTTTACATTATCTTTGTCAATAAGCAAAGCAATTTTTCCATTATTTTAAGGATTCTTATCCAATATTATTATAGAAAATGTAATTTTTTTGTTGGATAAATAGTTTACTTATTGACTTATTTAATTGAGTTATAACCTTAGTTTTGTTAATTCAAGAAATTAAATTATTTTAGGAGTTTTGAATTCATAAATTGTAGTTATTTCAATTGATGCTAAATATTTAATTTTGTTTTATTTTATTATTATACTTTTTTAATGTATATTTTAATTACTTTTTACTTATTAATGTTATTTAATAAAATTTAATTTATTAGTCCTTAAAGAATATATCTCGTAAGATATCTTGTTTTGAGATTTGGCAATTTTGTTTAGGTAGGTGTCTATACCATATAAGATATAACATCTCATTTAATTTTTACTATAGTAGTATGTTTTGTTTAAGATTTAATTAAGTTTTTGTAACTCTTAGAACAAGTTTTTTTGGAAAGAAATTTGAAATATAATATCTTTTATTATTTTAAAGATAAGAACTAATTCTTTAAGAGAAATATTTTATCTCTTCCTCTAATATATATAAAATCGTGATAAGATCTCATACTTTAAGAGAAATATTTTCTTTTTTCTAATATAAAATCTTGTAAATAATATGTTTTTCTTTTTAAATTTAACACTGAATTATTTTAACAATTTATTAACTAGTCTGGTCAAACACACCTTAAATATTAAATTAATGATTTGCTGTTATTTTTTTCCTTTTAGAAATTATTGTTGAGTATTTTTTGGGATCTAAAGTTGTGAAAACTGAAAATTCCTACGACCAGAGTTGACAACCTAATTGGAAAAAATATTTAATATATAGAACAATAAATTAATTATTTTGTATAACCTTATATCTTAAGACTTTACGTAAATATTATCAAAAATAAATTTCTTCGACCAAAAAAAAATTAAATTAATTATAATTCTCGTATGATTCCTAAATAAATAAATAAAATGATTGACACAAAATTCATAATTCGTAATCATGATTTTCTAAAATACACCAAACCTTCCTTGAGTTATTCCATACAATTTTAATTACATTACATTTTTAAAATTAAATCCTTAATCTTTTCTAATTTTCATGTTAAATTTAATTTAGAAATATTTTTTATTCTCTTAGAAGATTCATTTTAAATTATACATGAAAAATATCTGCTGTGAAAATTTATTATGCTACAGATTATAAAGAAACTTGCAGTTTAAAAGTTCTTCGGTTATAAATATTACACACAACACTTCCGTTGACTTTTTAAACTTTTATTTTAGAAAATACATCCGAAACAGTATTTAATTAATAATGCTATAAAAGCTTTTATATTTACGCCACACGCGTATTAAATTATTTATTTTCTATTTGGCCAAAAATTTTTTAGCTGTTACATCATTTACTTTGAATAAATTAGAATGACCAACTTTTTAAAGCATATTGACATTGTAGCCTAATTGACTATTGAAGTTCTTTGATAACATTTATTTATTTATTTTATTTCTCTTTTATGTATGCATATTTTTAATTTTAAAATTAATCACAACAAAACAATTAATTTTAAAAATTAAAATTAAGAAAGTAAAATAAAAAATGGTGATAAATTCCAGAAATGAGGTATATCCTGACAAAACCAATAAAAGTTGCTTTAATTGTAATTTTATCTTTTGTACCTCAGAAAAATGACAAAATGACGTTAATATAACGGCGTCCCAATCCTTCTCTGTATCGCACTTTCTTTCGTTTTCCGTTTCTCTCTAAGCTCTCTTTCTCTCTCTTTCTCTTTCTCTCTCTTTCTCCGTTGTCCTTCCTTCCCCTGACCCAACGACACCGTATTGGGTACATGGTGGTGAAGATGATGCGGTGGAGGCCGTGGCCACCGCTCGTGTCGAAGAAGTATGAGGTTAGGATGGTGGTGAAGACCCTCTCTCTCCAGGGATGCGATCTGGTGCGGCCAGGCGCAGATAAGGGTCTGGTGCTCCAGATTAAGTGGAAGGGTCCCAAACTCACGCTTAGCTCGCTGCGTAGAAGCGCTATAGCCAGGAACTTCACCAGAGAGGCGCAACCTCAACCTGACGACGTCGTTTTCTGGGACGAGGAGTTTCACACGCTCTGCACCCTCTCTGCCTACAAAGACAATGCCTTTCACCCCTGGGAAATCGCTTTCTCTCTCTTCAATGTTTGTCTCTCTTTCTCTCTCTCCCTCTCTATTTCGTGTTTTTTTCTCTGCTGCAATTTTAGAATTTTAGATTAATTTTGTTTTGGGGTTTTTTTTTCATATCTCGTAAATTGATTTTTTTAATTTTATTTTAAAGAAGTGATTTTGGGGGTTAATTGGAAAAGGGGTGTTTTTCTTTTTCTTTTTCTTGTTTTTGTGAATTATTATATAATTATAATAATAATAATTGTTGTTGTTGTTGTTCCTTTGAATTTGATTTTAATTGGTTGGTTCTGTGTTGCAGGGTTTGAATCAAAGGTCAAAGACTAAGGTTCCTGTGGTCGGAACTGCGACTTTGAATCTGGCTGAATTTGCATCTGTGGTTGATCAAAAGGACTTTGATTTAAGCATTCCTATTACAGTTTCTGGTGCTGCTGCGGAGTCCTCTCCTTTACTTAGTGTATGTCTATCATCCACGATGTTTTAGTTGATTTTGTCGAGAGACTGGTGGTTGTTTTCTTAATCAACATTGTGCCTTTGTGTTTGTTGTTTTTGTGTTCATAGTGGTAGCTTTTGGTTTTTGCTTGCAGATATCGATTAGTTTGGTGGAATTAAGAGCGGCTCAAGAGAGCACAGAAATAGTTCATAAATCAATAGTGCCCGTGCCTTCTTCACCCGTGGTTCAGCCAGGAGAAACTACGTTGGTTGAGAAAGATGAGCTTTCGACCTTCAAAGCTGGTCTTCGGAAAGTGAAGATTTTGACTGAGTTTGTGTCTGTTAGGAAGGCAAAGAAAGCTGGCCATGAGGAGGAGGGAAGTGAGGGCAATTTCTCTGGCAGGAGTGAGGATGGTGAATACAATTACCCTTTTGACTCTGATTCACTTGATGATTTCGAAGAGGGTGAGTCCGATGAGGTTAAAGAGGATTCCAGTGTGAGGAAGTCGTTTAGTTATGGAAAACTGGCCTATGCAAATGCTGGAGGGGCGTTTTATTCCAGCATGAGGGTGAATGGTGAGGACGAAGACTGGGTTTACTATAGCAATCACAGATCGGATGTTGGGATTTCGCACAAAGACGATTCGACCGTGTCAGCGACCGAGCCTTCTCTCTTGCAGAGCTCAAGGCGTAGTATACTGCCTTGGAGGAAGAGGAAGTTGAGTTTCAGATCTCCTAAATCTAAGGGGGAGCCATTGTTAAAGAAGGCTTATGGTGAAGAAGGTGGTGATGACATTGATTATGATCGCAGACAGCTTAGCTCTGATGAATCCCTTTCACTTGAGGTAAGAATTTGTTTGTTTGTTGTCTTTGATTTTGTTAATCTACATGATTTGGCTCAAACGAATGAAATAATAGATTGCTGGGTGTCCTGAAAATTGATTCTTTGGTCTTTGTGACTACTGATTAGTACTCTTGTACTCGTAATCTGACATTTGTGGCTGGCCATATATGTTTAGTAAGGAATTAGTGACTGTAGCTTCTGAACTTTTGGGGGTACTCTTGAGAACTGTTGCTAATTACTGTTTTACTGTATGACTGTCTTGCAGAAGACTGAAGATGATTCAGGTGCGAATCGATCATCAGTATCTGAATTCGGGGATGACAACTTTGCTGTTGGGAGTTGGGAGCAGAAAGAAGTATTGAGCCGTGATGGCCACATGAAACTTCAGACACAGGTCTTCTTTGCATCAATTGATCAGCGTAGTGAACGTGCAGCAGGTGAGAGTGCATGTACTGCTCTTGTTGCAGTAATAGCTGATTGGTTCCAAAACAATCATGATCTTATGCCCATAAAGTCCCAATTTGATAGTCTTATTCGAGATGGCTCATTGGAATGGAGGAACTTATGTGAAAACCAAACCTACAGGGAGCGATTCCCTGACAAACATTTTGATCTTGAAACAGTCATTCAAGCCAAAATCCGCCCCCTTTCTGTGGTTCCCGGCAAATCCTTTATTGGATTTTTTCATCCAGAAGGAATGGATGAAGGAAGATTTGATTTTCTGCATGGGGCCATGTCCTTTGATAACATCTGGGATGAGATAAGTCGTGCTGGACAGGAGTGCACTAGTAATGATGAACCCCAGATTTACATTATTAGCTGGAACGACCATTTCTTCATCCTCAAAGTTGAAGCTGATGCTTACTGCATAATTGACACTTTGGGGGAGAGGCTTTATGAAGGATGCAATCAGGCATATATCTTGAAATTTGACAGCAACACGGTCATATACAAGATGCAAGATGTTGCTCAAGGATCAGGAGAAAAAACCGCTAATGACCTGCAAACTGTTGCAGAAGTATTAGAGCAGAATGACAGGCAAATCCAGCCAATCAGTGGTAAAGAGGTGGACTCTGTTGTGGATACTGAAGAACAGGTGAAGAATGACCAGGAAGAGGAGGTTGTGTGCCGAGGAAAGGAAGCATGCAAAGAATATATCAAAAGCTTCTTGGCTGCGATCCCTATTAGAGAATTGCAAACAGATGTCAAGAAAGGTTTAATATCATCCACTCAAACACCTTTTCACCATAGGCTACAAATTGAGTTTCACTACACTCAGTTTTTGCCGTCTTATGTTGTACCTCCTGTGGCCGTAGCAGCATCCATGACTATGCCAGATACTCTTGCACTCGCTGTAACTGAGGTTGCCGCATGATTTTACTGTATATTGGACAGAATGCGGTTATTCTAACTAGTCTTACTACTTTAAGAGTGTTTTCTGATTTGAGTTTACAAAAAGGCCTTGTTTTGCTTCATCTTTCTAAGGAAGAGTATCTGTAAATGACTCTGTAATTTCCTTTCTCATGTGAGCTCAAACTTTTTGCACCTAACCTGTAGTTTGCAAAAGACCTGTGAATTGGCTTCATAAACATTTTGCACTATGATTCCAATCTTTCGTTTTGTATGATTTACTGATAGCACTGATATTCTCAACTGTTCAGTGTCCTCGAACAAAGGAATATTTGATCTTTGTTGGCTATTATTCCACATTGTTATGGTTTGAATGTTTACAATAGTTTAGTACTTCGTTAATTTAAAAGCAATCTCAAACGTTCGACAATGACAACTGGTTAAAGTATTTTTTTTCTCATATTGTCTATTTTAGTTATAATCAAAGTCTGTCTACGAATTACGTTGGAATATACTTTTACTAGTCGAATAGAAGTGTCTTCTAATGTAAAATAATGTCTTTGCGGGGTTCATAGAAGCATCAGGTGGGGGGAAATGCATAATGTATGTATACATCACACACTATAGTTAATGCTTCAATTGCTAGAAAATCGGCTAGTTTATTAACTACACGTGTAATCTCCAAGCATATCAGGTCTGCATCAACAGAGGAAGAACTGTGCGTCATGTGAATAGCAGTTGGGGTTTTCATTTGATCCATATCCAAACACATCTCCCCATGTCTCAGTCTACATAGTTCAGTTACAAATGTTTGTAGCTGCTTAATCAGTTCTGGGTGTCCTGAAAATTGATTCTTTCAAATATTTCAGTTTACAACAGATAAAACGGATGTTAAAATGATCGATCTGGTTTCTTGTTTGTAAGAATCCATTAAGAGTGTTAAAAGTAAAATTAGATTCTAATCAAGTTTGTTGAAAAGATCCATAAAAATAAAAGAATATAAGTAAATATTGACTTCCATATATAAGAAAAATAGAAACATCAGTCTATTTGGTTAAGTTAAAATGTTTGTAGCAACTTAAAGATTTTAGTCCGTTAATAAGATTTATTTAATATAATAAAATTTATGTAAGAAATTAATTTTTTATATTGAATATATACATGAGTATTCTCAAGTACATATAAATAGTATTTTCAAGTACATATAAATAGTATTATCAAGTACATTATAAATAATAGATTAAATACATTAAGTAGTCCTTAATTTTACTGGTTTTCTTCAATTATGTCTCCATTTTTTAAAAATGATCAATTTAGTCCTTGAATTTGAAAAATCAAACCAATTAAAAACATTTCGTTAACTTTTCCGGACGACGTTAAATATAGACGAGTGTTTCCTTTTTTCGCTTAAGCTAAAAATTTTCCTTCAACTAAAAGGACATGTTCCAGTTTTGAAAGATCTCGCCCAGACTAACCAAGTGGTTCATTCTTATTTACAGTACATTTTCGTCTAGACGAACATAGTTTCGCACACAATAACAGCAACAATACTAATAAAATATTGGAACCCTCAAATAAAATAATGAATTTCCACGACTACGACAATTAGGAATTCAGCCAAATTAAATACTCATAAAAAAACAAACAACCCCAATTCTATCAAACAAAGAATATTCAATTCCCGTATGAACACAAGGAAAAGCCGGAAAGGCAAGAGCAAACTAAATATGGTGTTCCTAAACTACAACAATCAAATTGCATTGCATTTGAGTTCAATAATTAGCTACGAACANAATTAAGNAGNAAAGAAAAATGAACAANCAGAAAAGGAATTGGGGAGGTGTTGGATAAGAACAAGATGGTACCGTGAAGGAGAGCAGACAAGCTGCCTGCAGACATGTAATCGTAAACGAGCAATTTCTCGTCCTTGGAGAAGTAAAAGGCTCTGAGAGGCACCACATTATCGTGCTTAATCTTCCCCAGAACTTCCATTTGCATCTCGAATTCCTTCTTTATCACCATAACATCTTTCAGCCTCTTCACCACCACCGTCGTTCCTTCCTTCAGCACCGCCTTGTACGAAGTCCCCACGCTGCCCTTCCTAACACCTCCGCCGAAACCCTCAACAAATCCTCCAAATCGAAACTGTATATCCCCCTTCAAAGAACACCAACTTGTTCCTCTCCGCCTCCGTAGAACCCCCGGTGATATCCTCCTTCGACGACAACGTCCCCGCCTCCACCAGAACGTTCTCGTTTGTGCGAAACCATGCTCACCTAGGCTAAAATGTACTGCAAATAAGAATGAACCACTAGAGCTTTTTAGTTTGGGCGAAACTTGGCTAGGCTGGCGAGATCTTTCAAAAGTGGAACCTGTCCTTTTAGCTTAAGCGAAAAGTTTTAGCTTAAGCGAAAAAAGGAAGCACTGGTCTATATTTCACGCGTCCAGGGAAGTTAACCGAATGTCCTTGATTGGTTTGATTTTTCCAAATTCAGGGACTAAATTAATCATTTCTAAAAAACAGGGACCTAATTGAAGAAAACCAGTAAAAATAGGGACTACTGAATGTATTTAACCTAAATAGTATGTATCAAATTGTTACAAATATAATCAATAAAGATTTATTGTAAATATTTTTTTCTGAGTGATACTAAATTATAAATGATTTGTACCTAAAAAATATAAGATGCATATAAATTGTAAGTATCAAGCTTGTTACAAATATAATCAATAAAAACTTAATAAAAATATTTGTTTTTCCACTCAAGTGATACTAAATTATTAATGATTTGTGACATACCAATCCTCCATGAACAACAAATTCTACAATTGCTCTATATAAATATCTTCTTACAACTTGCCCTTGAGAAATCATGAACGCATTGTTGACATCCATTTGATAAAAAGATCATTGTTGAAGAGTCAGTGTGATTACAAATAAATTAAGAAAAGTATAAATGAATATGTCAGAGGCACCTGTGACAAAAGAGAAAGAGAGGTCAGAAGTGATAACATTGGAAAAAGTCATATATGAACAGGAGAGAGAAACTTTAAAAATTCAAGATTATTCAATTGAGACATGAAAGAGGAAAAATGAGGTGACCTTGACACTTTGAATAGTTGCCTGAGAGGAGATGGAACATGTCACCGTGCACGACGAAAAATGGAGCATATCCTCAATTTTGAAAGGTGCTGAGAGTGCGTAAGAGCTTGATGAATGACAGGGTGGTCATCTGATTGAGACGATCAAAACTGTGTGGTCACTGGTTGAAACTAGAACTTTGATAATAGTGACAAAAGACATCGCCACGGGCAATGGTGAGTGTGTGGTAAAAGAATTTTTTTCCTATAAAAACTTAACTATATACTATGTTTAATATAGTAAAAATTATGAATGAGATTAAACCCTTATATTCAATATATACTTCAGATACTATGTTTACAATAGAAAAAAAATTAACTAAACCCAAAATAAAATATATAAAATATCTAATAATTTAATATATCTCACTATATTAATCATAATTTAACATGAAACTATACATGTAATTGAAAATTAAAGGTTGACTTTTGTTCTATGTAAAATTTCACAAAGTTAATAATAATGATAGTATTACAAGTAAAATTATAATAATTTAGTAAGTTGGAAAAGATGTCTTCAATGGAAGTAGTTTTAACAAGAAAAACCTAAGACTGATAAGATAAATATGATCCAGTGACATTCTATTGAGATGACAAAACACATGTGATGAGGTGTTGTTACATATGCTGATTCTGAGATCGATATTGATGTGAGTTGGTTTGGTGGATGGTTCCAAAGGTTGGAGACAAGTAAGGTTACAGAGGCTCTTTTTCTTTTCCCTCATTGCACTCTTCCTTTCTAATTTTGGTTATCAGAAACTCTGCTGATGACTTTGTCTTTACCATGTTTGATCCTTTTGCTTGCCCAAAGGCAAGAAAAACTGAGCTACAAAGTACAATGCAATGGCAGATAGCACAACATCTTCGTTTTCTGAGTTCATTATTGTATTATTACAGGTTTTTCATTTTTAAAAATTAAATAAAGTAAAAGAAATGTTGGAAGTGTTATATCGATTAGAAATAAAACCAATTTATAATATAATATATAAGTGAGTATAAATTTTATCTTTTTTTTTTCTGAACAAATTTTCATTTTCTCTTTCACTTAGAACTATTTCTAAGACTTTGATCGCAAATGTTTTGAGTTTATCTCTAAGATTTGGATGAACAATTTCCAACAAAAAAAAAAAAAAAAAACTTTGCAAAGAGTAAAAACTGCCACATATCTTCAATGCTATTAGTTTTTTTTTTTTTTTTTTCTGGTCAAACCTTTGTTCATAGCATTCTTACTTTCTTTGGAGTGATGATCAAAACAAAAAAAACACGTCACTTATCCACACCCTGTCCAAGAATAGGAGAACATAAATTCAAAGTGTGTATGAATTAGGTCAAATATAACATTATGCATGTTTCTTCTACAAATGCTATTTACATCAATGATATTTATATTTGATTACATGATATCATGAAGAGTTTGACTTAAACCCTTTATGATATGTGACTAGTTTTTCAAACTATGCCCCCATTGTTTGTTAGTAAAATTAGCATGAAATTTCACTTGATAAAAAAAAAAGGTAGTTACCCTTTTATAGTTTCTACATTTTAATTTATATACATTTTTTATTCTCCCCTAATTTTAGTTACTTGATTAAATTTTGTAGTTGTTCAAATTAAGTATCTTGTTTAGAGATGTCATCTAGTAATTAATAGAAAATGAAAGTATAATTAATTTATATGAAAGATTACAAAATATAAAGTATTTAAATAAAAGTTAAAAAACAATTATGAATATTAATTTGAAACATAAGATACACTTTACATGGCATCTGTAGACTGCAAAGCAATTCCTTGAAGTTTATTTGCAATGGTTACTTAATGTATATAAACATGTTTTTTATATTTTAAGTATATATATATATATATCATTTAACTTCCTCTATATTTGCTTTTAAGAAAACATATTATTTTTTTTTTCAATTAAATGGTACAAAACCGCACAATATTTTACAACTTTCTACGGATTGGATGGAGGATTTACAAATTGAGAGATAAGATCATAAGCCTTAGCAAGAAAATCTTTTGTGGGCTTTGTCATGTCGGGTTTATGCTGAGTTTATGCTGGCCCATGTTATAGTCTTCGATTCTATTGTTTATTTCTTGATCCTTCTAATTTTCTTTATTAACTTGCTCATTGTTTTTGTAAATGGATTATTTCATCATGTTAAAGAGTTGTCGGTGTGACTATTAACCCAACAAATTATAAAATGGATTAAATCAAACCACTTTAAAAAAATACTTTTATTTTAAATTATTAGTTTAACATTTTAAAAAATGTGTGTATGTTAAAAATTAAAATTTGTATATATAATATCATTATTTGTTGATTTGTTGCGTACTTACAAGAAATACCAATCTCGTTATCAACTTTAATAGAAGTATGATGCAGAAGCAATACTTTAAGGTTAAAACTTCTTCCACCTCATAATTTTCTGGTCAGAATTCCAAATAAAATAATATGTGAATATATCGTGTTATCCTCAGCTGTATTCTTTTATCTATGAATATCTTTGGACAATAATAAATGACATTTATTTTAGATAATATAATCTTGTTGTCGGAATAACAATTTTTTGTACGAATCAACTTATTAATGCAATGCATTTCATGTAGTAGAATATTACAAAATAATCATGTTAAAATATACTTGTATTTTGAAATTTCATAGTACACCTTTATTTTATGTTATAAGATAAGAGAAAAGGAGAAATACACATAATTAACCTTGGCTTAGGCCAATTTGTAGCAGCAAATGGAAACATTCATCTTTGTTGTCACCATTGGTGGTGAAAAACTTTGTAAATACCATTGCAATTGCAGCGAATAACAAACCTAGTACAAGCACAACCTTTGCAAGAAGCATTAGTAAAGTCAAGTGGTGTTGTTTCCAAAAGATGACTCAATAACATTTAGAATAATATGTTCATAAAACACAAATTTCGATAGAATAAACTTTAATTTATAGTTCTAATATTATTATAAAAAATAGATTTTAAATTTAAATTAATCTCACAAAATTTATAAAATGAAATCTATACTTTTATATATATATATATATATATATATATATATATTTTAAATTGATCTTTATCTCTAATTCACATAAAACTTCCAAAAACTTAAAAAAAGTGAATACTTCTTCCATCCTTTCTTTGACACTCTTTAAACTATAACTTTATAGCTTTTCAATTTAATCCCTTTCAAAAGATAAGAAATCCCTCCCTCTGCAATCAAATGCATAGATATCAAGTGGAAATACTTTAAATATTGTTACATAATAACTCAAAAGTATGTACTAGTGTTTAGATTTAACATTTTTTAAATATGGATTTAAAATGTTTTATATTTTTCAATATAATCGTAGTTCTCATTTTTTTATTTGATTTTTTTAATTGGTATATGAAACAAATTATACATAACTTGAAATTAGTTATTTAAATAAATTAAATTTCAATGCTTATGTAATTTCTTAATATTTTTCCAATTTTAAATGATAATTACTACGAGGAAAAAAAGGTTATTTAAACCTTTTTAATCCTTTTTATTCTCCTCTAATTTTAGTTACTTGAATTAATTTTGTAGTTGTTCAAATTAAGTCTCTTCTTTAGAGATGTCATCTAGTAATTAATAGAAAATGAAAGTATAGTTAATTTATATGAAATATTACAAAATATAGTATTTAATAAAAGTTAAGAAACAATTATGAAAATTTGAAACATGACATACACTTTACATGACATCATGACATCTTTCCAGTGCAAAACAATTCCTTGAAGTTTATTTGCCCTAGTTACTTAATGTGTATAAACATGTTTTTGCTGTGATCCGGTGGGTGGGAATTATGGTAGAAAGAAGGGAGACGAATGGGGAAGCTTGGGGAATGGTGGAGAGAGAGACCATTAGAGTCATAGTGGAAGTGGAGGTGGGAGCCAGCGGAATTGGAGTGGGAGGGAGAGGCGTGCTTGGAAAGCTGGTGGGTTTTGTGGGGAGGAGAGGGAGAAGGGGAGGAAGAAGGAGACGGCGGCGCAGGCCTCTGAGTGTCGTGGTGGACGAAGGAATGGAGGGAGTTACCAATTGCCTTGAGAGAGTTTATGTAAGCAATGTAGGCTACGACAAGTGCATAGCGCTGGTGGATTGCTTCGTCGAGAAAAAACACAGCGTTTCCGATAGAGCGCCACTGTCGAGAGATCGTCTAGCTTGGAGTTGGCACATCCCATGGTGGTTCCTTTTAGGATTTGGTAATCAGAGATAAAGGAAGAATATAACAGCGAAGAAAGATGGAGTGGAACGTAGGTAGAAGATAGGAAGAGGAAGAAGAGCAATAGTATTGAGTGCTGTTACAGATGGATGTGAGGGAAGAAACCCTAAATTGATTATCGGTTGGTGGAGGTGGAAGATGAAGCTGATGTGAGAAACAATTTTTTTTTAAATTCAAAATTAACAAGTTATATTACCCCTCAACGTTATTATGTATGAGAAAAAATTGACAATTCATTATGTTTTGTCCAGGAAAAAGTAAAATCATTTTAAACACAATTCCTATTTCGATAAACAAAAAAATATTAAGCATATATATATATATATATATATATATATATATGAGGTATGTTAATTTATGTAATTTTTTAACGTTATCAAATTTTAGTTAATAAAAAAATCTTTATTTATAAGATTTGTTAACTTAAGTAATCTTTTAACGTTATCAAATTTTAATTAATAAAAAGATCTCTATTTATAAAAAAATATACTTTAAATATAAACATATTTTAACAATTTTTATTTTCATTTTAAAATATAAAAAAATCAGAAATTATCTAAATATCTTTAATCTTAAAATTTAAAATCTATAATATACAAAGATATTTTTATCAATTAAAATTCCATACACTTTAAGAAGATAATATTATATATTTACGCGATATATATCATTTAACTTTCCTGTATTTGCTTAGAAAAACATATTAATTGTTTTTTCAATTAAATGGTACAAAATGGCACATTCTAGGGATTGGATGGAATGGAGGGTTTACAAATTGAGAGATAAGATGAAAAGCCTTAGCAAGAAAATCTTTGCTGAGCTTTGTCANGTCGGGGTTTATGTCGTCTTTGTTATACTCTTTGATTTTAGAGTATTGCTCCCTCCACCTCTTCCTTTTCTTCTTCCATCTCCTCAAGTTTTAATTCTTTTTTATTATTACAAAAATATCCTTCCTTTTTACTTTTTTAACCTTTTTATTAATTTTAATGTTATTTACTTTTATTTTAATGTTATTTACTTTTGGTGGTATGGTGTGGTGGTTACACGTAATTCTCACAACCACGTCACGTGTTTCTTTTCCGTGGCATGTCGGTTTTGTTTAATGTCTTCCATCCTTGATGGGTGTCGCCGCCCAATCAAATTTGATGTGCATTTTAAAGTACAGTATAGCTAGGGAATGACCCCTAGGTCGTCTCTCAAGGACCAACTATGATTCGAGTCTCAGGTCTAGCACGAAAGGGGGGGGTGGGTTTGAAATGTTGTTTGTGGATGCGGAAAAATTAAATTAAAATAAAACTGAAAATTAAACACAATCAAACATAATTGAAAACATTAAAATAACTAAACAAGGCATGAAGACCGAACGATCCTACAGATGACCGAACAGTTCTACATTGGGACAAAACGATCTCTAAGACAAATGAAGAAATTGGAAATGCGTGAAAATAAAGAAACTTGACAAAATAAACACCATAGTGAACTGAAACAATAAACCCAACCTAATAGACATCATTAACATTAAATCGAACAACGCAATAGATAAATATCCAAACACAATCAAGGCTATTAAAATGCAAGCTAAAAAAAATGGAGTGCTAATTGTATTTCAATCATGGAAATTGTAAAACAAAATCACCAAGCATCATGAAGTGACAACACCTAAAAGCAAGCAAGTGATAAATGAAATTAAATCCTAGATAAAACCTAGCTAGACCGTGAACCACGTGCATCTTGCCAATTAAAATGAATAAACCCTTTTGCTCTCCTAATTGAATTCACGTGATGGCCTAAAGAAAAAAAAATTCAAAAGAAAGGGCTGCACCTATTTTGCTTTCAAATGAAAATAAATTTTCCTAATACCAAGTGCTGCAACATTCCAACGCATAGTCATCATGAGAATCAACAAAATAGAAACATGTAACAATGAGAGAAACCAACAATTCGGAAATGCAATGGTGAACGTTAAAGAAGGCAAATGATAAATCCAGCAAAATTAAATTAATATTAAGCAAACTCTTCAACGCTTCTTGAAAGCAATTAAACTAAATGATATGTGGCAGCTGGAGCACTATTTCTTTCCATAGGCTTTTTTAATGAATTGAAATGCTGAAAATAAATTGGAAATGCCTAGCCGTAACCCTCCATATCCTCTGCCCGTGTGCTATCTGAGGCATGTGGCGGCTACTCGGAATCAATCCCGAGGCTCTCTTTCAACCTAATTCCCTCGCCTCCTCTCTGGACCCACTTCCCTCAGAATTCCCCCCTGCTCAATCACGTATTGGAGCCTTTAGTTTTATTTTGGGCCGTGAATTGCAGCAGCTGCTGGACGCATGAAAATGTTGCCGCTGCACCTCCAATTCTAAGCACACACCTCCCTTCATTCTCGACTGCAGTTGGAGTGCTCATTCTCACTGGACTGCTGCTGGACCGTTGCTTGCTCTCCAACGCTGCAACGGGATGAACATGTTGAACATAAAAGGGCTGGACCGAGAAGGACATCAACTTGGATTGTTTCTTCTCAAGGCTGCGGGAAAAGATGTGGGCAGCAACTTGCTTTTTTTATTTGATGCAGCCCATATCTTGCAAGCTGGACGTGTCGTGAGGATCTCAAGCTCTGGACTTCTTCCGTGTGCACCTCTGCTTGACGCATGAAGGCTGAAACTGCAAGCAGTTGGAACGTGCTGCACTCGGTGGATCTAATTCCTTGCTTCAGTTTTTGCTGGATGAAGGAGTGTTGCAGCCTCTCATGTAGACATGGCAACAACCCATGAAGCCAACAGCTCCTATTTTATTTGCTGGATCATATGAAGCGTGTCTTCTTTCACGTGCTGGAGTGCTAGATGTTACAGCCTTGTTGCCCCACGTGACAGCGTCTCCAGCCCAAATGAATCAAGCAAGGAGTTCTCCTGCAGGTCGTCCCAAGATGCTGGACTTTGTGGAGGAAGTTGGACCGTGGGCTCCAAACTACAGCACCTCCCAAGTTTCACGTGAATGCTGGATTGCTTGCTTACTTCTCACCAGCCCAATGGAATCCGCTGCTGGATTAATTTGGGACATGGCAGCAGCCCTTTATCTCCAATGAAATGTCTTGCACTACTTCAATAACGTGCAGCTTTTGGATGTTGGATGTGCGTAGGTGATGCTTCCATGAAGGTTGGACTTCCCTGGGCCAATCTGCACCTCCTAGGACGTCATACTTGTTGACTTTTGGAAGCAGCTGGATTGATATTTGCACTCCCCAGGTGGTTGCTGCAGTGTGCTCGTGGGCGGGCCGTGAAGAGGATGTTGCAGTGTGTCCAGACCGTGACTTCCCATATGTTCACCAAATATTAAATGCCAAGCTCCTAAGATGGGTGATGCGGCTGCCTTTAATTAAATCAACCAATTGCTTTGGAGCTCCTCCACGTGACAACACATGTTCCTTCATTTAATCATCCAAACAACACATATTGGAGGCCCATTTCCGTGCACCCCAACATTGAAACTCACACCTCTTTCATATTAGCTTAAAGTAAAATTGATGTGGCTTTTCTCTTTAAGTCCCAAAATATTATCCAAGAATTTTCCCTACAATTAATAATGCAAATAATTAGTCTCAGATAATTCAAATTAATTAAAATAAGAATTTCTGATCAAATTAAACACAATTAGGAAAAACGGGAAAATATCGGACAATTAAGCACAATTCCCTGATTAAATCCGGTACAATAAACTAAGTGCAGTCAATAAAATATCGACTCATCAAAATAGACCACACTTAGTCTTTTGCACTCCTAGGCAAAATCAAGACACAAAACAGGGAACAGTACTGAGGACATCAGGGTGTGACACGGACACAACAGACAAAAGACAACGACTCACAAGGACAAACACAGAGTTGCATAGTTCTCACAAAATCTGGACAGTGAAAGGCATAGGCAGAGTTCCACATAGAGTCAATGAAAGCAGATACTCACAGAATCATCCAAGTAGTTCAGTACATGGAAAACAATCAATCAGTTCGAGAGATGAATCAAGAGCAACAGAGCCTCACAGATGCACAAAATCGGTGTTTCTCTCAAGTGTTTAAGGTAAATCAATGTCACTCGATGCACTCAAGAAAGTAAACACAAATAGACTTGGCAAGCCTCTAATATCAACACTCAAGCACACATGCATGTTTAAATCAAAAGGTCTTTTCATGGTTGTAATGGGGCCAAGGACAAGGGAGGATATCATATGGATGAGAAGCTACAAACCAAAGGAAATAGAGGAGCAATGGGGAACAAGTGTAAACACAGTCAAATCACACCCAAAACCTCTAACTCAATCCTCTTCTTGACTCCATTATTCACACAATTTTTTTTTTATTTTTTTTATTTTTTTTTTTAATTTTCCTCATTTTTCTGCATTTTTTTTTTCCATCTTGTCTCTTTTCTTTTCTCTCTTTTCAGAACACAATTCTAAGAGACAAGATACATGATATTTACAATGCAACCGCAAGAAGAGGACTCACTAGCCAATTCATCTGCAACTCCTAAGAGACCACACTTATTCCCAAAACAGTTCCAAAGCTCCAAAATTCCCTAAGGTCCAGGTAATCATGGTTTTTCACTTAAGCTATTGTATGAGCTTCAAAACAAAGAAACGGGGGAGGTATAGGCTCAAGGGGGCTAACAAAGAGATCATAACACAAGGTAGGCTCATCTGGCTAGAAAGGCTCAACAACAAACTGCCTTTATCACTTTCAAAACATGCTCATGAATCAAGAATTAACAACAGAGTCAAGCCAAGACAAATGTGCAAGCAATCTAGAGACATATCACACACAAGAAAGATCATCAAATGGCTCAAATCTCACACAGGTAATTTCTGTCACAATCAATTCAACTCTCCAACATCATAATCATCTCCCAAGCAAAGAAAAACATGGATTTCAGACAAATCAGAGTATCAATGAAGTGAAAGATAAATCTACAACCTAAACCAAGTCCAGAAATCAAGAGAAACATGCAAAACTATACAAAAGACACAATAAAAACTACCTAGAAAACAAAAAATTTAATCAAGAAAACATAAACTAATCAAAGAAAAATCAGAGTCTCCCCCAATAGACCACACTTAAACTACACAGTGTCCTCAATGTGTCACAATCATCAGATCAAAAATCAGAACAATCAACCGATCATGGACAAGTGCAATAAAAGTAGGGAAAGGGGGGAGAAGGGAAAAGAAGAAACTCCCCTGATCAAGGTGGCAGTTGCCAATTTTGGACTTTTAGGGAGGTATTCTCCACCATTGGAATCAGCAAAGAAGTCTTGAGGAGGAACTGCTTCAGTCTCCAGATTTGATCAAGCAGGGAGATGTCCTCCACAGCTGGATCTAAGAAGCAGTGATTGTTGATGAGCAGGTTCAGTTGGTGCCTATTAATCTTTAAACTGTCGGCACCTTTGTCTTCCACCATGGGTGTGTGTTGATCA
>NC_028358.1:1777660-1782892 GCF_000741045.1 Vigna radiata var. radiata | reverse complement strand
GCAGCAAATCTGTAAGTCCAGAGGTGAGAACGCAATGAACATCAACCTCATCAAGTGGAACCGGCTCCCAAAGAGCACTCTCAAGATGGGAAGGATGAGTCATATTGTTCTCAACATAAAAATCAGCAGAATATGCGTGAGAAGCACTATCAGAGACACAGGTAGAAGAAACAGTATCCACATAGCCAAAACAGGTAGACATGCGAAAGAAGGGGAAAAGAAAAATGCAACTAAAGCTACCTAAATGCAACACACAATGACAAACACACAAAACAGAACATCACACTCACAACACAAGACAAGACACAACACACACTAACACAACAAAAGACCTAAAACTGAACCGTTGGTCCCCGGCAACGGCGCCAAAATTTGGTGGGTGTCGCCGCCCAATCAAATTTGATTGCATAATAAGAAATGCAGTATAGCTAGGAAGTGACTCCTAGGTCGTCTCTCAAGGACCAACTGCGATTCAGAATTAGGTCTAACACGAAGGTGGGGGGGTTGTGAAAGGTTCGTAATTGTAAATGACGAAATTAAAATGAAAATTAAACACACCAAACATAATTAAAAATCATTAAAATGAACACTAGAATTAAAATAAAAATAAAGATAAAAGATAAATCACTAAAAAATAACATGCTTGATGAACCATTTTAATGCAACGGAAATAAAATACCAAATGGGTGACCAATTGAGATTCACAGATGAATCAACTAATGCAATTACTTGGAATCTAACGGCTAGAATAAAACAAACAACGTTGATAATAACTAAATTGCAAGTGCATCATAAAATATTTAAAAGGCAATAAAGGAAGTGTGAGCACCGCTTCATTAAAGAAAAAGCAAATATTATCATAGAATCATGATCCAATTGTAGCAACGTGTTCATCCAAAATTTCCATCAAAAAGAAAAAAAAATAAAATAAAATCCCGTGACAGCAGCTGTGTGCATCCTCAATCAATATGCTTCTTACTTACTTTAATCATCATGTAAAGAAAAGAAAATGAAAATACATCCATTCATTAGACAAAATGCCACAGCATAAAACAACATTTCAAAGCTTATCTTTCAAGTGTTTAAAAGCAAAAGCCAAAATAAAAAGAAAACTTGGTGTAGCGGCTGCACCAGCGTAATGAATCCTCCAGCCAAGAACCANCACCTTCTTCCATTCCACCGTGACAACCACTTGTTTCTTCTAGCACCGTGCAGCTCACATTCATCCAAAATCCAATAAAATAAACATGGTTCCAAGAAAAACTTTGTAAAAGAAAAGGGTTCAAGCTATCCTCCTTTGCGTCTCTCCGTGGAATCCCCCTGACGGCTACTGTCCTCGGAATATATGGAGCCAATCCCGAGACCACAGTGCCCTACTGCCAGCGTGGATTAACATGGGCTGCTGTTCAAAACTGGACCAGCTGCTGAGATTCTAGCCCGTAACATGCTTCCAGCAGCACTGTTTGCACCTCTTGGACGTGATTCTACTGGACCGTATGAAGATATGGTTGTTGCTCCCTTTGCTGCCAACGCTAACATGGGCTGCTGCAGTGTGAAGCTTGCTTTATGCACCCTTCACGTGCTGAACCAACATGATGGCTGGACCAAGCTACTCTCCATCCGTGCTGGACTGGAACGTGACCGTGAAGCTGCTGGGTTTCTTTTCTTCTACAGCACTTTGCTTGGGCCGTGGAGATGTGGAATAAAACCGTGGAGAGTTGCTGAACGTGCTATATTTTATGCGTGGAGGTGTGCAAGCTGTTGGGTTTTATTTGCTGGATGTCCATCATTCTCCAAAGCCGTGTTGCCCTCTCGGTGGCAGCTTGTAGTGTGCACATGGGCCATCCAAAAGATGTGGCAGCTGCTGCTGCTGCCAAGTCTGGACCGTGGGGTTGCTGGGTGTAGAAGTCTGGGCCATGGTGGACCTCCTAAGCTGTTCCAGCCAAGAGTGATACCATGTTGCTGCTTCACGTGCTGCAGCTTCAACTTTAAATGATGGACGTCTCCAATTCTGGACCAGGACCGTGATGCTGATTGTTGCTGGTTCGTGTGCATGGAGCTTCCGTATACACCTCCTGCTGGACTGCAAGCTGCTGGATGAAGGAAAACATTGGGTTGTCCGTGAGGAGAAGGAATTCCCAAGCTGCTAGAACGCTGATGTATGCACCTCCATTCATTCCAAGCACACACCTCTCCTAATTGCAGGGACGTGGCAGCTGCTGCTTCTATGAGACGCTGCCTTTCTAGATTTGGACCAGGCCGTGAAGGCTGGACCTTCAGCAGCCCATCTAGCTTTTCTTCTCAGCTCAAAAATGAAGTGTTCGCCCTTGCTACCATTGCACCGTGGTCTTTAATTTTCCAAACCGTGAACTGCTCAATTTATAAATTGCAGGTTGCTTCCTAATCAATTTGGACGTGACTCTCCACTCTCTTCATGTGCTGTCCAGAAAATCATATCCACACCTCCTCAACATTTTAGTTCAAAATAAAATTGATGTGGCATTTCTTTTTAAGTCAAAATATTATCCAATAATTTCCCTACAATTAATAATGCAAATAATTAGTCCCAGATAATTCAAATTAACTAAAATTAGAATTTCCGGTCAAATTAAGCATAATTAGGAAAAACGGGAAAATATCGGACAATTAAGCACAATCCCCTGATTAATTCTAGCACAATAAACTAAGTGAAGTCGAGAAAATATCGACTCATCAATCCTCCATAGTACTTCTTCACTTACAAGACATGTTTCAACAAAATTCATTCTACCCATAAGTCGATTTGACAAATCCTGCTTCTCCCTTTTCCCATCGTTGATAGTCATCTTCTTCTTCCATTTATCCTACAGTAGAAACAGAGAATCTCATTGCGGAAGAGCCAAACACGACAACGTTCTCGTCACGGTTCCGAGTGCGATTCTGCATGTCACAGGAAAGGATTCAAGCGTGCACCTCGCTTCAGGGGATCTCACCATATCCAGCCTCGGAGAAGGGGATAAAGTGGTGGTTGTTCTCGCTCGCGTTAGAGACGAGGTTCAATGGTCGTTGCCCAAGGACTTGGCGGTGGTGAAGCTGGACCAGACGCATTACTTCTTCACGCTGCAAGTTCCGCAGAAACAGGCGGAGAACAGATTTGAGGTACTGAATTATGGGTTGACGGTGGCGGCAAAGGGGCAAGAGAAGGTGCTGAAGGAATTGGACAGGGTTATGGCAAAGTATAGCTTTCTGTCGAAGGAGAAAGTGAAGGGTGTGAGTGGATGAGAGGTGTTGGATGGTTCCGTGTCAACATAGACATCACCTGAAGAATTAAAACCAGAGGAGAAGAGGGAAGTGATCGAGGAACATTCAGGAATTAATAAACGGATATGAGGATCCGCCAATGCTCCATTTCACCTCGTTGACGATGTCAACGGGCTCATATCCGTATAAAAGTTTTCTAAGTTAATTTAGGATTACGTATATCATCGCTTATTCACGTACTTTTGTTAATGCATCTATTACCACCTTCAAGTAACACAAAATTTTGTCATTACGTATATCGTCGCTTATTCACGTACTTTTGTTAATGCGTCTATTACCACCTTCAAGTAACACAAAATTTTGTCATTCTTATAACAATTTCTTTTAGTAATCTTTCACTCACCAGATTCTCGCATCACAACTACGACAAAATAATAAGGATGAGAGCATAAAGTAAAAAGTAAAAATAGAATAAATAGATTGTGTGCGATTGGTGATAAAAATTTTAAAATTTTAATTCTAAAAATAAACTTTTAGAAAAGGATAAAATAGGAAAAAAAAGAATAAAGAAGGGTAAAATGGAAAAGGGGAGGTGGAGAGAGAGCAAATGGAGAGGTGTAGGGATCAACCCCTTGATTCTAATTGTCCATTTCATGATCCTTTTAATTTTCTTTATTAATTTGTTTATTATTTTTTATTAGTAAATGGGTTATTTTATAATGTTAAAGAGCTGTCAAAAATAGATAGAGTTGGTGTGACGGATTAACCCAATAAATTATAAAATGCCTTAAGCCAACCACTTAAAAAAATTATTTTTTTAAAGTATTAGTTTAACATTTTAAAAAAACGTGTCTATGTTAAAAATTAAAATTTGTATATATAATATCTTTATTTGTTGATTTCTTGTGTACTTAAAAAGATACCAATCTCGTTATGAACTTTGATATTGGAAGTATGATGTAGAAGCAATACTTTCAGGCTAAACCTTCTTTTATCTCATAATTGTCTACGTGCATTACTTTATACTTTATATATATAATAATGTAAAATTATTTTATGCATTACTTATATAAATAAAAGTTCACATAATGTATATTATTCAAAATATACTTAAAAATTAATCATTAGATTATTTTTTTTAAACTTTAACAAAATTATAATTCAACCTTTATGAATAAATGGACTGGTGTAGTTTGATATACACACACGGAAATTATTCAATTGGTCCTTTATCTTTCTTATTTCATTTAGTTTGGTTTCTTATATTTCAAAAGAGGAATCCAATTTTGTCATTTAGTTTTCTAAAGTGGCTTAATATGGTTATCTTTTGCGTTTCCCACCACACTCAACTTCTCTTCAACAACAAATAATGACTTCTAAAACAAAGAAAAATCAAAGAAAGAAATAAACCATATTCCTAAAAAAAATAAAAATTTAAACGTAAAAGACCAAATTGACTTTGCTAAAAGATATGAACCAATAGTATTATTTCGCCTTTCTTTGTGGATATAACAGGAAATAACATTAGATAATGATCATCAATACGACACACATGTAAGGAAACTGTGTTTTCGAATCTCTCAACATATTTTATTTTACTTTTCAAGCATGCTGGATTATAGAAGAAAGATCTGGTAATATGTTGGTTCAATCAAGCATAAAGAAGATATACAAAGCAGAGAGAATAAAGGAAAGCAGAATACGGTATATAATTCTGATCACAACAACAACCTAATACATCTTCTACATTACAGAAAATATAACAAAAGAAAATAACCAACAAATAACTGTTGAACAGTTATGCACAGTTATACACATAAGAAAATAAACTGAATGAAGAGTCAACTATAACATTTCTCCACCTTGACACTTCAATGCAGTTTATACAATCACTCCTATGAAATCAAACATGACTAAAACCCACCATGCTTAAGCATTTTTCAAACTTATTTCTACTTAACACTTTAGTTAACATATCTGCTGGATTGTCAC